>NC_138775.1:273373778-273441278 GCF_965119305.1 Pelophylax lessonae | reverse complement strand
TCCTCTTTATATGCCTTGGTGACCATCATCATCATCACCCAGAAAGTGAAGGGAAATTCCAAATTTTACTGTCATCAGAACAGGAATAATGGGAAATCATACAATGGGGACAGGTGTTGCAGTGACAACTGTAGAACAAGGCAATTCCCCTCGTTTTGTAGAACTTTCTACTTAAATGGTAACTCCCCTTTCGTGAGAAAAAAATGAACTAATAAAAAAAAAAAAAAATATAGCGTATACAATTTGGACACAAGTCATATTGTGATTGCATGTTAAAAATGACCTTTCCTTTTCAATCTGCAGCCTCTGTAATTTTCTGGAAAAATGCAATATGGCGACCCGGGCGCGTTCTGTACACAGAATGTATACTGACCACACCCCCAGAAATGTCATTTCCTGCTTGTGTGATTGGCTCACTGATTTTCACAGAAGTCTGCACTAAGATACAAGTCAGATTTCTGGCATCCCCTGCAACAAAAATACACTTTTTGGTGAAACACTCAGAAAAAGGAAATCACGTCTAAAGGGGTGCAGACCCTGCCATGTTTATTAGAGTGTACTACATTGTTTTAAGCATTAAACTGTTGAATATACAGAGAGCACTAGATGTCCTTTGTTCCCCCCTCTGCATGGTGGAATCCCCCATTATGAGATCGGTCTGAGGTTGGTGATTGGAGGCAAAGCTGTTTTATATCGGGAGCCCATCTGATTTAATATCATACTGCGCAATGACCCTAGAGGTCTGGGAATTGAGGTGAGAGGCTAGCACGCACTATGGTGATGGAGTCACATTAGAAGAGGTGCATAAGTTTCATCCTCCACAGCACGGGCTTCCCTGAATTTTATGGCTTGGCTCTTTGACATCTAAAGGACTTTTCTTTATGCTTATATAGCATCTTTGATTGAATTGTCCATTCAGGACTTTTTCATTTTTACTACTTTAATGTATATTTTATCATTTATTTTAGCGCTGCACCCCTTATTTGTATTTCATGTTTATTAGAGTCCTGCAGGTGCAGCAATTGATTGATAATGATAGAACCACTCCCATACAGACTCACATGGACACAGACAGACAGCTATTTCTTCAGAACAACAACAGGTAGGAATCTGTAAACATTTTTGTTAAATTCCTTGTACATAGATCACCCACAGGGGAATATTTTTTTTTCTCAACAAAAGTGGAGTTATTCTAATTTCTGCTGTGTCTCCAAGACCGTAAGTCCCGGTTCACATATATGCGATGCGAGAACCCTGCGAATCCACTGCGGGTTCCCGCATCGCATTCAACTCGCAGCCAGTTCGCGCTGCCATATGTGAATCGCTGGGGGTATCAATACAAAGTTACCGACATTCCCAGATCAGTTCGTATATCGTCAGTTCGGACATTAATTGGATTGCATAGTTGTGAACACCCATTCTGGTGCGGACCCAAAAAAGGGTCCTGTGCGAGTTGTGTCCGAATGCAATGCAAATTCAGCCGTACAATCTGTATGGCTGAAATCGCATCGCACAGACATCACGTGTAATTTTTAGAGCAGTGCGCTCAGAATCACATCCAATGTCTATCATCACACATGTAAATTGGGGCTAAATGACACATTTTACAAATCACACTGCACCAAAATGCAAGGTACTGTGGTATCAAACTTTTCTGCATGAATGTTAGCAAGATGTGTGAGGGTGCAATAATTGTACCAAACACATAACAGTAAAGCAGGCTTGTTACACTTACTGTGGAACCCAAGGGGTTAATCCTCTGCATTGTGTAAACAGGCTGTGTGATTCTGTCTTCTATGATCCTCCCCTTCTTCCACTGTCCCCAAACCATCTCCTGATAGAACAGAGCCTTTGGGACAAGCTGCACCTGCTCAGTTTGGTGTGTATTGCTAGAGAGGGTGCATGTGATCAGTACGTTGCTAATCAGCATTGTCCAGACAAAGGGTCAGGGGTCCTGCATCCTAAGGCCCCTTTCACACCAGCCAACCATTTGACTATCTATTGAGCTCTATGGGGTGGCCCCATGTCTGCTGACACCTATCAGCATCCGATCCGGTCTGCTAACAAAAAAAAAAAAAAGACGGATGTGGATATGTTCACCGGGTCCAGTGGATCGAATGGAGACGGACATGCAGTCCCTTTCCATCTGACCGCCCCATTGAGAAAAGCAGGCTGTCTCTGTGTTCGCTCTGCATAGCGGAGCAGACACGGACCTCTCATCCAACTGCTCAGTGGGGATCAGCAGAAAGATCCCCACTGGGCAGGTGGATCTGCTTGCACAGATCCGCACTGTCTGAAAGAGGCCTCATAGGACAGTCAGGGGAGAATAAAAACTCCTCCTACAAGCTTTAACCAGACACTGAAAGAAGTCACAAGACTGCTATATACTGCTGATGAGAAAAGGTATTTAGCAGTTTATATTTACTAAAACTTGCATTTCCATGTTCTGTGGGAGATGATATATAGTGAATGCAAGCTCCTGGGTTTAGTAACACTAAGAATTATGGAAATTAAGGAAAAAGGATTGGGACTTTAATTTTTTGGGGACTTTAAATGAGGCCTTGCAGCTTACACATGCATTTGCAAATGTGTGTTAACTAAACCCCTGTTTTTAACATACATTGTTAGACAGGTTGATTTGGTTTGTTAGCAGACTGGTCGGTGAGTATAATTGACCAAGGGCCGGTATAATTTACCAAGGGCCGGTTGTTCTCACGCACCTCATTTTAAGTCCCAATCCTTTTTCCTTCATTTCCATATACAGGGATGGAGACGCAGAGCCTTACCCGGCTTGGGTCTCATTTAAAGTCCCAAAACTGCCTTTATTCTACACTAAGAATAATTGTGTCTGAAAAAGGGCCAAATCATTTTTTGTGCGCTGTGGGAAAGCACAATTTTGCGCACATTCCCCCTGTGCACTGCAAGCACTTTGTAACCATCCAAGTCCAAAACTCTGGCGCTTTTCCACTGCATGGAACCGTACCGGTTCGGCACCCTTTTGTGCTTTTCCACTGCTGGTACCGCATGGTATAGGGTCGGAACGGTTCGGTACGGTACGGTATAGGTTTGCTTTTCCACTGCATGGAACCGAACGGTACGGTACGGTACGGCTCTGAAAAAACAGTACCTACTCGATTGTGGTTCCAACAGGTACCAAACTGGTACCATATCCCACAATCCTTTGCATGCATTCACTACTAGCCACTGATTGGTCAGAGAATCACACCCACCCCGTTGTTATCCCACCCACTTAACTTTAGTACTACTTTAGTGGAAAAGCAAACCTATACCGTACCGTACCGAACCGTTCCAACACTATACCATGCGGTACCAGCAGTGGAAAAGCAAACCGGGCCAAGCAGGGCCGAGCCGGTACTAGCCGGTACTTGCAGTGGAAAAGTGCCATAAGCTACAGATGTTCCACCTTCACTGCAGAGGGTGCCTGACCCTGACCTTCCATGTGTGGAGCGTACAGAGGAGACAGGAGGCCGCTGTGTGACAATGATGTGAAAAAACACCGGAGGACACTGGAGATGATGAAATCTTCTATATTTGTCAGCATGTGAATGGCTTTGTGTGACCCGAAGAGAAGTCCCTCTTTATTACAGCAAGAAAGGGAGGAAACATATAAAATCTTCCATCAGATTGTGTGCTTCCTTCTATACATATTGTCATCGGACAGATGGCTGGGGCAGGGGACACTTTCCTCATGGCAAAAATGAAAGTCAATGGAGCGGTGATATCCAATGCCAGCTGCTGCACCCAATGCTGGGGGAGGGTCACTCTAGAACGCGGTGCACGAAATCCGCAATCTATGCGCGTTTCCTGCACTGCATCTAGAATACACTGAAGTTGCAATCTGCAGCAGGTGTCAACATTAAGTTAATGACACCCCAAACACAGACCACAAATGCAGTACATTTGCCAGCACCGGATCGCATAATACAAACGTACTGTGCAATCCGGTGACAGTGTGTTGCCAAAAGAAGTGCATGCATTACTTCTGGTGCGAGGCAGTGAGATTCGAGCCAATTTAAAATGAATAGGATCAAATCGCACTGCATTGAATCACATGTGAATTGCACAGTGTTTTTATGCGATTAAGCAGTGGATGTGTACTCTGTAGGGATCGACCGATTATCGGCAAAGCCGATTTATCGAGAGCCAATCTGCACTTTTCCCCGATATATCAAAATCGGCCAAGGTGACCTATATTGCTTGTACCGGAATGATGCCTGCAGCTGAGAAGCCGCTCGGCTGTCATTACAAGGAGCGGGAGGGGACGCCCCCCCCCCTCCCGCAGCTCGCCAGGTCTCCCGTCCCACCGGGAGACCCGGGCAACCAGCCTGCACGACCGCCGAAGTGAAGACCTGATCAAAGCCTCACTTCGGTCATAACATCACTTCCGGGTACTCGTCGCCAAATCCAAAAAAATTACAGCATTCAAAACAGCCAAACTTGGCGTTTTGAATGCTTTTAACTGCAGAGGAGGGGTTTGGGGCCTTTTAGACCCTCAGATCCCTCCACAAGAGTACCTGTGAGAAAAAAAAAATGTTTTAATGTACGAAAATAACCAATACCGATATCCGATGACCAAAATATCGGTAATAAAAAAATGATATCGGTCAATCACTAGTACTCCATCATTCAGCATATTAAAATGCATTTAGTACTACAACCAGGTGCATTAAAGCATGTTACCCCAACACTTTATATTCCCGATATGTGGTTGCTGTACTTGTATGAGAAAGTCTCCTGCTCTCTTGGTATTGCTTTCTTTATTTGAGGTTCCTGGTGTTCCTGCCAGTCCCTCTGCTTTCCTATCAAAAACTGATCACACTAAGCAGTAGAACACATCATGGTCAGTTCTCTAGCTATGCCTGCTCTCTTCCAATGTTCAGTCCTGACACGCTCCCCCTCAGGGCTGGCCCAAGACATTGCGCTGCCTGGGTCCAAGAATAAAATGCTGCCCCCCGCAAAAAAAAAAAAAATCCCGCCCAACAAAAGGCCTCCACATCGATAACTTTATAAAAAAAAAAAAATATATATATACATATATATAGTGTTATCTTCTTCAATAACTCACGACCAGACTGGCCCACCAAACACCCACTGTCTGTCCTCAGTGTCTGCCCCACTGCCCTAGAAGATCCAGCCTGCCCTACGTGAGATGGAGTGCGCTGATGTCTGACGTCATTGCGCACACCACGATCACATGAGGGACGTTCCCTGGAGGAGACGCTCCGCCTCCTCATACTTTACAGCACAAAAAAACAAACAAAAAAACAAAACAAAATGCAGTGTTGATCAAATACCATCAAAAGAAAGCTCTATTTGTGGGGAAAAAAATGACAAATTTTTATTTGGGTAGAGCGTTGCATGACCGCGCAATTGTCAGTTAAGGTAACGCAGTGCCGTATAGTAAAAAATGGCCTGGTCATGAAAGGGGGGTAAATCTTGTGGAGGTCAAGTGGTAAAGGGTGCAGACAGCTGCAGAAGGTGAATGCCAGGATAAAGTCCGGAGTAACTAGGCAGCCAGTCTGATTTTAAATGCAAAAGTTTAATGGTTGACCGCAAAGAAATGTAATGAATAAAGACAAGGACCTATAGCTCAGTCCCTCCTAGCATAGTCCACACCTGAGCAGATGACAGATGGTGTAATCAGGATACACAACAAGACCTATAAACCCAATGACCTCTTCAAGCAGGAATGTCATGAATCCACCTAAAGCTAGAGCCTGCGTAACTCATTAACTGAATGTAAAGTGCTGCGACTTCCATAGAGAAATGAGCTTTGCATGTCACACAGGTATTCCCCGGCTCAGCATATATTCTTCTTGCAACAGAAAGGCCAGGATCTGACCATACAAGGCCAGGATCTGACCATACAAGGCCAGGATCTGACCATACAAGGCCCAGGATCTGACCATACAAGGCCCAGGATCTGACCATACAAGGCCAGGATCTGACCATACAAGGCCAGGATCTGACCATGCAAGGCCCAGGATCTGACCATGCAAGGCCCAGGATCTGACCATGCAAGGCCCAGGATCTGACCATACAAGGCCCAGGATCTGACCATACAAGGCCAGGATCTGACCATACAAGGCCAGGATCTGACCACACAAGGCCAGGATTTGACCATACAAGGCCATAATCTGACCACACAAGGCCAGGATCCGACCATACAAGGCCAGGATCCGACCATACAAGGCCAGGATCCGACCATACAAGGCCAGGATCCGACCATACAAGGCCAGGATCCGACCATACAAGGCCAGGATCCGACCATACAAGGCCAGGATCCGATCATACAAGGCCAGGATCCGATCATACAAAGGCCAGGATCCGACCATACAAAGGCCAGGATCTGACCATACAAAGGCCAGGATCTGACCATACAAAGGCAAGGATCTGACCATACAAAGGCAAGGATCTGACCATACAAAGGCAAGGATCTGACCATACAAGGCCAGGATCTGACCATACAAAGGCCAGGATCTGACCATACAAAGGCCAGGATCTGACCATACAAAGGCCAGGATCTGACCATACAAAGGCCAGGATCTGACCATACAAAGGCAAGGATCTGACCATACAAGGCCAGGATCTGACCATACAAGTCCAGGATCTGACCATACAAAGGCCAGGATCTGACCATACAAAGGCCAGGATCTGACCATACAAAGGCCAGGATCTGACCATACAAAGCCAGGATCTGATCCTACAAAGCCAGGATCTGACCATACAAGGCCAGGATCTGATCATACAGATGTTCACGAGAGCTTTGCCTCTCCTGGGACTCGCACTTCTGATTGGCTATTGGCAGCAGCGGGAGCTCCTGCTGTGTCAATCACAGCCAGTGAGCCAATCAGTAGGCAGAGTGGGTGGGGCTGAATCGTGGCTGTGTGTGTGTGAATAGACACACAGAGCAGAGGCTAGGCTCGGGTGCCCCCATAGCAAGCTGCTTGCTGGAGGGAAGAGCCAGGAGTGCCGGCGGGGGACCCGAGAAGAGGAGGATCTGGGCCACCCAAAACCAACTGCACAGAGGAGGTAAGTATAAAATGTTTATTTTAAATGGGAAAAAAAATTAAAGCTTTACAAATCACTTTAATATTCCTAAAATAATTTAAAGTGGTTGTAACCCAAATAAAGAAAAATGAAATAAAAAAAGATCCTGCTCCTTTAAAGCACTATACACAGCATAGTGCTTGTGCTGTGTAATTTGTCCCATTCTATGCTGTAAAATACCTGGTTGATCCTACCTGTTCCTGTGTGTGCTGAACACGGTAATCATGGCTGCTAATCCATGATACTTTTTTTTCAGTTTATGTGCTTCCATCATCCCGCTGCTCTCCCCCTCCCTCCCTGCCTGTCAGCTATTGAGTCAGTGATGTGAGAGCCGATCTGCTCTCTGCCCCTCCCCTCCTGCTGCTATTCCGTCTAAAGTCACTGTGCCTAATTACTAAAACCCCCTCTGTTATATGAAGCTATGTTGCACAGTGTCCTTGTTTTTTTCTAAATCCTGAAGCTCAATACCTAATTTCAGAGCGCCGCTGTGCAGTCACGTGACCTCCCACCGCTCTCCTCCTCTCCTCCCAGCTGATATCAGAGGGAAATCTCAGCCCCTCCTGCTGTAGTCTTCAGATAAGGGAAGGAGAGCGGCGGGAGGTCATGTGACTGCACAGCGGCGCTCTTACATAAAGGTATTGAGCTGCATAACCTAAAAAAAAAACAAAAACACTGTGCAGCATAGCTTCCTATAACAGAGGGGAATCTAATGATGCCACAACTTGGGATCCGTTATGTGAGACCCCAAGTAGTGTGACATGTGAAATTCTAATTTAAGGCTCTAAAACGCTATAAGAAAATCAGGAAACTTTTGTACGCTTTTCGTAGTGTGTACACAACTTTCTACAGCCAATTCCAATATTATGAAAGAAAATTTCCAAAGGGACAAACTCCAAAATTCTTCTCGTAGGGGAACAGAATAAACGATTTTCGTTTAATGTATACCGTTTACGTATGAGAAAAATCAGAAACGAAAGATTGCGCATGATCAGAAACAATAAACGAAAAAAAAAAGCCTTTGTCGTATTGATTTTTCTGATTTGCTGTGAAACAACGAAGAAAATCGAAAAATGGTTTGCCCAATTTTCTTATAGTGTGTACCCCGATTTAGTCAATGAGAGCTTTTTAGCACTACTGAAGTTGCTTCGACTTTAGAAAAGGTTCCTGTACTACTTCAAGGCGACTTCTATCCGACTTGTGCCCATAGACTTTAATGGAAGTTGCCTCCAAGTCAGGTCCTCATCCTAAATTGATGCGATTTGGATCTGACATTACAGGAAGATTACACAGGCATTGAAGTTGCTTCCAAGTCATGCCGAAGTCACCTAGCAAAGACGCACTGTAGGTCGCGTGACTTTCAAGAGCCCTAAATTCTACAGACATGTATAGGCGATATGCAGAGACCAGGATACATACTTCTCAGGAAGCAAGAGATTTCGAAAAAAATGTTGAAAATCAGTTCCAGGGAATATTATCTCTCCGGCAGTTGCACATCTTGTTGTCAGCTTAGAGCAATCCATCATCTGTCCCTATCTCCAGTCTGCTAACCAGCAGCAGGTCCCTGGGGACTGGAGTGGATGTTCCAAGCAAGTCACACAGAGGATTAGAATGCTGGAAATGTTTCTTGGAATGATAGTGGGACAAGGCTCTGAACAGAGGACAGACATCCCTGCGGATACCCTTATCTCAGGGGAAAAGTGATCAGCCCTCTCTAACCTCCAGGATCAACTGGGTGTCCATGCAAGCTTTATGACCACCCAACAATAAGAAACATCACCCTTTAGGCTCCATTCACATATAGGTGTCTCGGATCGCAGGCAGATTTCCGTGACTTGCAATGGCTCCCAAAATGCGGTGCGATTTTCCCGCCATTGTTGCCCGACTAATGGCGGTAAAATCGCGCAAACAGAATCGCGGGTCGCCTGTCACCCAAAAGAAGTTATTTTTTTGGAGACAGGCCTCCTGCGATTCTGTTTTCGCAATTTTAAAGCGATCAGGCGACAATCGCAGCAAAATCGCGCCACGTTTAAGATGCCATTGCAAGTCATTGGAATCGCACGGGCGCCCCGCGACTTGCAGTGGTTCGGGATTGCGGGCAGAATCTCAGCAATTCAGCCCGTGATACGAGACGCCTATATGTAAATGGAGCCCTAAGAATGTTAGTTCCCTGGCAGTCATGATGCTGTTTTGGCTTCGGTACTTTGAGTCTCTGGCAATAGAGACAGTATAGAGATAACAGAAATTGAACACATTTCTGACACGCATTAAAGTGTGCTTGTTCGACTGAACTGCAAAGCAAAGTGAAATAAAAAATAATAAATCTGTACACAACCAGGCAAATGAGAATTTTCAGAGGGAGGTCAGTAATGGCAGTCCTCATACTTCCCTTATGATGGGTATACTTTGCCCACCTCAATACCCGGCCAAATCTGACACTTCTCACGTACATACTGTATATATTTCTCTTCAGCAGACCCCTAAAGCAGGGGTGTCAAACTCAATTTCATTGAGGGCCGCATCAGCATTATGGTTGCCCTCAAAGGGCCGGCTGTATCTGTAAGACTAGAAGTTCAGAGAACCCCACCACCCCCTTACATCAGATATCAAAAGTCCCCTCCACCATCAGAAGTCCAGCTCCCCATTCTTTCTTGAATCACATTTCACCCCCTTACATTGTGCTACTGCTGGGAAGAAGCTGGTGGCGGAGCTGGAAAGCAGAAAGTGCAGGGACTGGAGAAGAATCAGAGGAGGGCTGGAGTTTCCTGAATGCTGAGACCAGGGGAGATGGAGAAGAAGGAGTGCTGTGGCTGCAAAAAGAGATCTGTAGGATCTCTTAGGGCTCTTTCACACGGGCGGTCCGATCAGATCCGCCTGTCAGTTTTTTAGGCGGATCTGATCGGATCCTCCATGCAGCTCTATGGGGCAGCGGGTGTCAGCGGAGGTCACCTCCGCTGACACCCGCTGCCCTCCGCATCCGATCCTGTGCTGAAATCTGGATGGATGGAAACCCTATTTTTCCATCCGTTCAGTAATCGGAGCGGAGCGGATCTGATGAGAGCGGACAAGCGGTTCGCTCTCCTCCGATCCCCCATAGAGGGCAGCGGGTGCTGAGACACCTCCCTCTCCGCTCTGCAAGCGGAGACGGAGCTGTCATCCGCCCGGCTCAGCGGGGATCGCGGATCGATCCCCGCTGAGCAACACGGATCCGCCTACAGAGGCGGACCGTGTGAAAGAAGCCTTATGCAACTAAGACGGTGGGGTGGGGCAGAGACGAGCCTCTCCAAGCCTACTCAGAGATGCACAAGATCTGGCGGAAGAGTTTTGTCCTCCTCTCTGCTTCTGATTGCAGAGACTGGGGGGGGGGGGGGGGGTAGGAGGTGAGGTACAAGGGCCGGATTCGGCCCCCAGGCCTTGTGTTTGACACATGTGCCCAAGAGAATAAAATGGCGGTCGTTGCAATATTTTATGTCACACTGTATTTGCGCAGCGGTCTTTCAAACGCAATTTTTTTGGACAAAATACACTTTGAATAATTGAAAAAAAAAAAAAAACAGTAAAGTTAGCCCATTTTTTTGTATAATGTGAAAGATGATGTTACACTGAGTAAATACATACCCAACATATCAAATATAAAGATGTAAAATATACATTTTTGTAAATATTTTATTCTATCTTTTCATGTGACAACACTGAAGAAATGACACTTTGCTACAATGTAAAGTAGTGAGTGTACAGCTTGTATAACAGTGTAAATTTGCTGTCCCCTCAAAATAACTCAACAACACACAGCCATTAGTGAGTACACCCCTAAGTGAAAATGTCCAAATTAAGCCCAAAGTGTCAATATTTTGTGTGGTCACCATTATTTTCCAGCACTGCCTTAACCCTCTAGGGTTTAGGTCTGGAGACATGCTTGGCCAGTCCATC
Organism: Pelophylax lessonae; assembly: GCF_965119305.1. Lineage (NCBI taxonomy): Eukaryota > Metazoa > Chordata > Amphibia > Anura > Ranidae > Pelophylax > Pelophylax lessonae. The sequence continues at coordinate 273,430,280 of NC_138775.1, read as the reverse complement.
ACCTTTACCCTCAGCTTCTGTAGCAAGGCAGTGGTTGTCTTGGAGGTGTGTTTGGGGTCGTTATGTTGGAATGCTGCCCTGCGGGCCAGTCTCCGAATGGAGGGGATCATGCTCTGCTTCAGTATGTCACAGTACATGTCGGCATTCATGGTTCCCTCAATGAACTGTAGCTCCCCAGTGCCGGCAGCACTCATGCAGCCCCAGACCATGACACTCCCACCACCATGCTTGACTGTAGGCAAGACACACTTGTCTTTGTACTCCTCACCTGGTTGCCACCACACGCTTTACACCATCTGAACTAAATAAGTTTATCTTGGTCTCATCAGACTACAGGACATGGTTCCAGTAATCCATGTCCTTAGTCTGCTTGTCTTCAGCAAACTGCGGGCTTTCTTGTGCATCATCTTTAGTAGGAGGGGTGACAGCCATGCAGACCAATTTGATGCAGTGTGCAGCGTATGGTCTGAGCACTGACAGGCTGACCCCCCCACCCCTTCAACCTCTGCAGCAATGCTGGCACCACTCATATGTCTATTTGCCAAAGACAACCTCTGGATATGAGGCTGAGCGCGTACACTCAACTTCTTTGGTCGACCATGGTAAAGCCTCTTTTGAGTGGAACCTGTCCTATTAAATCGCTGTATGGTCTTAGCCACCATGCTGCAGCTCAGTTTCAGGGTCTTGGCAATCCTTTTATAGCCTAGGCCATCTTTATGTAGAGCAACAATTCTTTTTTTCAGATCCTCTGAGAGATCTTTGCCATGAGGTGCCATGTTGAACTTCCAGGGACAAGTATGAGAGAGTGAGAGCGATAACACCAAATTTAACACACCTGCTCCCCATTCACACCTGAGACCTTGTAACACTAACGAGTCACATGACACCGGGGAGGGAAAATGGCTAATTGGGCCCAATTCGGACATTGTCACATAGGGGTGTACTCACTTTTGTTGCCAGCGGTTTAGACATTAATGGCTGTGTGAGTTATTTTGAGGGGACAGCAAATTTACACTGTTATACAAGCTGTACACTCACTACTTTAGGGTCCTTTCACACGAGCGATCCGATCAGATCCGCCTGTCAGTTTTTTAGGCGGATCTGATCGGATCCCCCATGCATCCCTATGGAGCAGCGGATGTCAGTGGAGACATGTCCGCTGACACCCGCTGCCATCCGCATCCGATCCTGTCCGTGAAATCCGGACGGATTGAAATCCTATTTTCCATCCGTCCAGCGGATGGGATCTCATCCGAATCCCCCATAGAGATGCATGGGGCTCTGACACCTTCCTCTCCGCACACAGAGCGGAGAGGGAGCTGTCACCTGCCTGCTCAGCGGGGGATCTGTGTATCGAACCCCCGCTGAGCAGCACGGATCCCCCTATGGAGGCGGACCGTGTGAAAGAAGCCTTACATTGTAGCAAAGTGTCATTTCTTCAGTGTTGTCACATGAATATATGTAATAAAATATTTACAAAAATGTGAGGGGTGTACTCACTTTGTGAGATAGTGTATATGTAAAGCATTAAAAATCTGAAGTTGTAAATTTAATGAGGAATTGTCCATCAGGATTTTGTGGAAGCTGAAGGTTTCCCTAATACACCCCATGCCGTTCCCATTTAATGAATGCACATTAGAAGGTAAGGAAGGAGCTCAGATCCATGGAACCCAGAGATGGACACAACGGGACAAATCTATAATTGACAGTCACGACACGGTCTGTCCCCCAGAGTGAATTTTATGGCTTTCACTTGCAGCTTCTAGGAAAATAAACAGGATCAAATGACAAGTGTGATCCGGTGTGTCTGTACCGGAGGCCCAACCAGTTATACAACCATCACTGATTACAGTCAATACCTCCTGGACACACGCCCCCCAACTGAAACAAGGCCGGTTAATGAGCTTTAAATAGGGACTTGGCATATCCCTCAGGTTTGCTGTGGTCAACCGATCAATGATATTTACTCTGCGGGGATTCTGGGAAGCTCTAATTAGAGGAAATCACGACCAGGGCAGAAGAGATAAAGAGGAAGACTTCACACCATGTAAATGTATGGCACAAATTAAACTTTGTATGCAGATTGACACCTCTGTGCTTGCTTCAACGCTTCTTGTTCCTGGCCTAGGACTGTGTGCTAAGAGGGTTACACAATCACTTTTATTAACATTAGCAAAGGACAAGTGTCACAACCTTTTTCAGATAAACTTATCCACAGGGGCTGATATTTTCTATGATATTCGCAGCTTTTCAAACGTTGGCAACACACGGCTTGAATATTAGCCAATTCCTGCTGAATCAACCAAAATTCAAGCCATGGATGGCCGTGTCCACACAAAAATATCAAAGATGCTGGGTGGAAAAATTGTCCGCTGAGAAATTACTGCAATCAGATGCAGCCACGGTGCTGCGACTGTCTGAATACAATAGCTAAAGTCCGGGGCAATTTCTGCTTACCAGGCCCTAGGGCCCGGCCAGTGCACATTTGGCCTATTTATTTCCCTCACTGTTTGTCACTTTCACTTTTTCATGGATTGTAGGGTGTGAGTCTTCGGGGTTACCCTGAAGTCTAGAGGAGGATGTGTGGCTCTCAGGTTCCTTCCTCCCCTGCCTCTGGGGGGGGGGGTCTCTCTTCGGGAGAGCCCCCTGACCTAGTACTCAAGGTTGGCTCTGGCAGGCCTGAAGAACGGGATCTGCCAGGCCTTCTGGCTAGGCAGACCATGGTAATCTTAATCCCTGTCAGGAGCCTTGCGCCCCGGGGGATCAGGGTAGAAGTCCTAACCCTTCGGGACACTTTTTCACATGCACGGTTTTTTGTTCACTTATGGGTTTTTTCGTTGTAGGTTTTGCACCACCGCGGACTTAGAGAAAAAAAAATTCAATAACTGGTGCAGGAGATTCATTGACGATGTTTAGTGTGGATGGGGAATCAATTGATTTCTCTAGATAAGATTTCTCTTGTTCAGGCCAGAAACTAGTGAATGGCTAGCTTTAGCCTGTGATTAGGCTGACCATGAAACAAGTACTGCCTGATTACTATTATAGTTTATGCTTTGCTAAAGATGTATCTGCTTCAGAGTGGTTTGAAAGCAGCCTAAGGCAGGTGTTCTCCTGAAAACTCCAACTCGCCAAATTCTCCAACCATGTCACTTTCAGCAATAATTGGAGAGTTGCTGTCTTCACAGAACACCAGCAGCGTATACACTACGGTACACAATATAATGAGTGGACATTGTTAGTCCGCCTGCTACCAACCAAAAACATGGCCGCCTCCAAGGCGGCAACAACTATTTTCCTCCTTACCCAGTGTTCTGTCAAAACAGTCAACTCAGCGTGTACCATAGTGCATACGCTGCTGGTGTTCTGTGAAACCAGCAACTCGTCGAAATCTTCAATTATTGCTGCTGTAGAGTCACCGGAAGAGACATGGTTGGAGATTTTGGCAAGTTGCAGATTTTGGCAAAACACCAGTCATACACGGATTGCAGGAAAGAAATTTGCATGATTCCCTCATCAACACAGGTAGTGTTGACAGGGGAATCAGCAATTGTCTTCTTCCAGTGGTAGAAGCTACCCCCCCCCCTCCCCGGCGGGAGAAGAAAGTGATTATCGCTAGCGGCTATAGCAGCTGCTAGCAATAACTGCAAGAGAATCCGCCATGCTGATTGTAATCATGTTTATCTATCGATCAACTTTATACAGTTAGCCTGCCCATTACCAGCTCCAATCTCGGCCGGTTCCTGTTGAACCAGCCAAGATTCAAACAGTGTATCGCCTTGCCTTAGATTTGGACAAGAGTAGCCAAACTTGACAAATTCAAATATGTGACTATCATATAGGGGACAAATGAAGCTGTAGGATAACCACTAACATCAAGAAGATTCCTCCATCCACAGCTATAGGATTTAACACCAGACTTCAGCTGGGTGGGATGTTTGTATTTTCCAAATCTATGTGCCAATTGCCTAGAAGTAAGGGGGGTGTTGGTGGCTAAAACTATTTCTGCTAAGATGCCTAAAGCTGGCCAAACACAGACCAAAATTTGGCCAGTTCCACAGGACCGGCAAATTTAAATTAATGTGTGGCGGTCCCCCCTATTAGAAATGGATCTTTAGCTGTAGCCATTGATGAACGAATTTTGACAGCGATGGATTTCCTTCATCCAACTCATTTGTGTGGATGGAGAAATTTTGTTCTGTTTTTATTTAGCATGCTGGCTGAACAGGAACAAAAATAAAAAACCAACAGCGTATGGCTGGAGTAGGAAGCCAGTGAGTGAGTCAACCACTAATCTACCTAAACCAAAATATCCCTTTTGGGTGGGAGTGACCTTTTACAATAGAATATAGGAAGTTAACTTGCTGACTTGTTCCTCACGATGCTCCAGGGTGGTGATTTTTATCTTTCCTGCACTACCTTGTGAGTCGATGATCGAAAGCAGTGGTCTCCAAACTGCAGCTCAGGGGAGCTGGATGTGGTCCTTTGCTTGCCTCTGTCCAGTCCTTGAGGCAATATTCCTGTCACTGGCAAGAAAAATGGGGCACTATTCCTCCCAGTGACACCAACAACGATGGGGCACTATTTCTCCCACTGACAACAACGATGGGGCACTATTCCTTCCACTGACAACAATGGGGCACTATTCCTTCCACTAACAACAATGGGGCACTATTCCTTCCACTAACAAAAACGATGGCTACTTTTCCTCCCACTGACAACAACGATGGCCACTTTTCCTCCCACTGACAACGATGGGCAATTTTCCTCCCACTGACAACAACGATGGGCACTATTCCTCCCACTGACAACAACGATAGGCACTATTCCTCCCACTGACAATGATGGGGCACCATCTCTCCCACTGACAACGATGGGGCACCATCTCTCCCACTGACAACGATGGGGCACCATCTCTCCCACTGATACCAATGATAGGGCACTATTCATTCCTCCCACTGGCACCAAAGCTGGGGCACTATTCCTCCTACTGGCACCAATAATGGGGCACTATTCCTCCCACTGGCACCAATGGTGGGGCACTATTCCTCCCACTGGCACCAACGATGGGGCTCTATCCCTCCCAAAAGGCACCAACGATGGGGCACTATTCCTCCCACTGGCACCAACGATGGGGCTCTACCCCTCCAAAAGGCACCAACGATGGGGCACTGTTCCTCCCACTGACACCAATAATGGGGCACTATTCCTCCCACTGAGACCAATGATGGGGTACTATGCCTCCCACTGGCACCAACGATGGGGCACAATTCCCCCCACTAGCACCAACGATGGGGCACAATTCCCCTCACTGGCACCAACGATGGTGCACAATTCCCCCCACTGGCACCAACGATGGTGCACAATTCCCCCCACTGGCACCAACGATGGTGCACAATTCCGCCCCACTGTCGCCAACAATGGGGCACAATTGCCCCCACTGGCATCAACGTTGGGGCACAATTCCCCCCACTGGCACCAATGATGGGGCACAATTCCTCCCACTGTCAGCAACCATGGGGCACAATTCCTCCCACTGTCAGCAACCATGGGGCACAATTCCTCCCACTGGCACCAACAATGGGGCACTATTCCTCCCACTGGCACCAACGATGGGGCATTATTCCTCCCACTGGCACCAACGATGGGGCACTATTCCTCCCACTGGCACCAACGATGGGGCCCTATTCCTCCAACTGATACCAATGATGGGGCACTATTCCTCCCACTGGCACCAATGATGGGGCACTATTCCTCCCACTGGCACCAATGATGGGGCACTATTGCTCCCACTAGCACCAACAATGGGGCACTATTCCTCCCACTGGCACCAACGATGGGGCACTATTCCTCCCACTGGCACCAACGATGGGGCCCTATTCCTCCAACTGATACCAATGATGGGGCACTATTCCTCCCACTGGCACCAATGATGGGGCAGTATTAAAGCCCCTAATACCAAAGATGGCTCACTATTCCTCCTACTAATACCAAATATGGGGGCATACTTCTACTGGGCACCTCAAATGCTAGACAAGCAAAAGACCTGCAAAGACCACGTGTGAGAATAGTAAAAGCAGTACAGTTTGTGTGACTAGAACTTTTTGCATTTTTATTATCATAAATTTGAACTTTTCCATGAATGTGTGGATGGGAGAATTGGATAACTTCTTTTCTGAGCCATGTATGGCAGGATAAACCCTATATTATGCTATACAAAATGAAAAAAAAAAAAAACCGTTCTATTTAATTCTGTTTATATAAACCTGTTCCATTTTAATATCCGTATCCACTTGTTCCTCTATACTTTTTCTCTTACCATGGGAATGTCCATTGTTTATCATTTCCTCTACCCATCCTTTACCCCTACCAACTCATTGTACTGTTCATTGTTATTTGTCTTTTCTATATGCTTACAATTTGTGTAAATGTAATTATAAATGTATGCCTTTGTTCTTTAAAAAAAAAAAAAAAGCAATTGTTTATTTAAAAAAAAAAAAAAAAAAAAGAAATCCTAATACATACACATGTGGTTATGTTTGTTGGTGCTGCATTGGTGTGCGCTGGGTGTAAATGGGGCATGCTGCATTTAAAGTGGTTGTAAACCTCAGACATGAAATATGAAGAATAACAATGTACTTGTCTCTATCAAAAGTGTCACTTCTGTCTGCTGTTTCGTTCCTCTACCATTTGCATAAGTCACTTCTGACAAGTTTTCCTGACACAAGGAGAAAAATGGTGATGGGGGGGGGGGGGTCCTTCAGCTGATTGAGACTGTTCCTGTGAGCTTAGTGAAGGGGGGGGGGGGGAAATGTCTACTCCATCCAAACAGCTCCAAGACCTCTCCTTACTGAGCTCTGCAGAGTGTAACTTCAGCTCTCCGCCCCCCTTTTCTATGAACTCTCTGATCAGATGTATAGAAGAGAAGACGGCAGATAAACAGATACAACTTATGCTGCAGGATGTGTTTAATCTCTGTGTATCACCTGAGGCCTTTACTGGGTAAATGAGAGGCCTTACAACCACTTTAAACATGCTGCAAGGTGTCACAACATGTCACAGAACATTGATATGCATAAAAGTAATCTATTTTGGCTTCTGCTGTGAATAAAAATGCAATGCATAAAAAAAAAAAAAGGCATTATAACGCAACATGTTGACCCACTTGCCGACCCCCTGCTGCAGTTTTACTGCAGCAGGCTGGCTCAGCTACGCAAAACGACATAGCCCTATGTTGGTCGCGCGCTTGCCCTCGTGCTCCCGCCCCCACTAGGCAGAGGGGATGCTGATCAACGGGACTGGCGGCCGCAATTGACGCCGGGCACCCGCGATCGCTCCCCGCTGGGAAAGAAGGACGGTCAGCTGTTGTAAACACAGCTTACCGTTCTTCTCTCTGAAATGATCACAGAGTGCCTGTGATCCTTTTATATAGGATCACAGGTCTCTGTGATCATTTCACAAGTCCCTCCCCCCCTACAGTTAGTAAACACTCCCCTAGGCTCACATTTAACCCTTTGATCACCCCTACCCTGCCAATGTCATTATTACAGTAACAGTGCATATTTTTAGCACTGATTACTGTAGTAATGTCACTGGTCCCCCCCCCCCCCCCCAAAGTGTCAAAAATGTCAGTTAGGGGTCCGATCTGTCTGCCGCAATGTTGCATGCCCGCAAAAAATTTCAGATCGCCGCCATTACTAGTAAAAAAATAAAAATAAATAAAAATGACAGAAATATTTCCCGTAGTTAGTAGACGCGAAACTTTTGCGTAAACCAATCAAAATACGCTTATTGCGATTTTTTTTAACAAAAATTATGTAGCGGAATACAAATTGGCCTAAGGCTCCATGTACACGGGACGCTGGAAATGGCCGTTTAGGAGCAGTTGGGCGTTTTTTTCAGAAGCCCCTGAACCCATCTACATTTTATCTTATCTGTCCATGTACACCAGGTCGTTTACAGTCATTTGCAGGCAGTTGCGTTCAGGGACTTTTTTTAGAACGCAATTATTTGCGTTTGAACGTGTGTTTCCCGGCATTTCAAACGCACAAACGCGTCCAAACGCGTCTGAACGCGTCCGAACGCGATGACCCGCGTTTAGCGTTCGCGTTTTTCCATTTTAAAGGGGAATAATTTTTTTGACCTCTAGGAACGGTTCTAAACGCAAACGCCCCTAAACGCCCGCTAAACGCGGGTACAAACGCGACTGAACGGACGTTTCAAACGTCCTAAAAATTCCAGCATTCAAAGGGACTTTTAACAACGTCCCGTGTACATGGAGCCTTAATGATAAAAAAAAGTTTGATTTTTTTTTTGGGGAATGTCATATATCAGAATGTGAAACATATTTTTATTTATTTATTTATTTTCAGAATTGTTGCTCTTTTTTTGTTTATAAAAATAAAAAATCGCAGAGGTGATCAAATACCAATGAAAGAAAGCTCTATTTGTGGGAAAAAAGGACATCAATTTTATTTTGGTACAATGTCCCACAACCGTGCAACTTTCTGTTAAAGTAACGCAGTGTCGAATCCCAAAAAATGGCCTGGTCATTAAGGGGGGAAAATCTTCTGGTCCAGAACTGCCTAAAAAAAAAATACAAACGTACGTCAACTCAAATCAATTTAGCATGCGTCAAAAATACAGAGAATTTGTATTTCTGCCCATTTAGTCCTCGTATGTACACAGCTCACTGCAGAAGACCTGATTTTTTCCTTGCTGCAGTTAAGCAACATTTACAGGTCCAGTCATTCCTGTGGCCTGTGACAGTGAAAGCAGAAGCAGACTGACAACCTCATCAGATGAAAAGTAAAAAGAGCATCCAGAGCTCAGACCAAGGAACTTCACCCAGGGACTGTGGCACGCAATGATATCAGCGATGCAGCCTTCCTCAAACTGGGCAAACCTGTACAAGAGGACGCCAACACCTCCAAAATAATTTATTGTAAAATCATAAAAATCTGAAATATATTCACAAAAGCAGAATAAAATCAGAGCTATCAGGTAGGGGGTCTGTTCCCCAGAACGTTTACATTTCTCCATTGTGTGGCATCGGTGGGGATGTCCATCTCACTTGCTGGATTGTTGAGATTGTCCAGCTTCATTTCTCCTGCTTTTGTGTGTATATAATATTACCATTTTATGATTTTACAATAAAACAGGGATATGCAAACTGTGGCCCTCCAGCTGTTGAAAAACTACAAGTCCCATCATGCCTCTGGGTGTAATGCTTGTGGCTGTCAGAGTCTTGCTATGCCTCATGGGACTTGTAGTTCTGCAACAACTGGAGGGCCAGAGTTTGCATACCCCTGCAATAAACTATTTTGGAGGTAACACACCATTTGCGCTCTCTTGTACGTGTTTTCACAGTTGACAAGCTCATCCCTCTAATCTCTCCTCCTATAAGCATGTTTCTTGTTACCACATGAGCACTGCAGCAAAAACTGATTGGCTCTTTGTGCTGCTTCTTCTCTCACCCAGTCTAAGCTCTGCTGTACAGGGACTGCAAGAGCCTGATACCAAGCCAAATTCAGGTACACTATTTGCATTAACCACTTGCCGACCGCCGCACGACTATCTATGTCGGCGGTCAGCCCCTCACAGGCAAACTAACGTAGGGCTACGTTGCTTGCTTGTGAGGGTCTAGGGAGCGAGCGCGCGCCCCCGGAGGCGCGCTCCCGCTCCCACGTGGTCACGGACCCCCCCGCGCGTGTGACCAGCGGACCCGATGTCCGCCGGCCACTCGGCGAATGGCGGGGGAGAGGGAGAATGTCAGGCAGCTTGTGTAAACAAGCCACCTGTCATTCTCCTCGCTGTAAAGACACTGATCACATGGATCTACTATGTAGATCCGTTGATCAGTGTCCTTACAGCTCAAGCCACAGCCAATCACAGTAGAAAGCACGCCCCTAGGGACACACACAGCCCCTCCCTCCCAAATAAAGTTAACCCCTTCACTACCAGTGTATTTTTACAGTAACAGTGCATATATATAGCACTGATTACTGTAGAAATGTCACTGGTAACCCCAAAAGTGTCAAAAATGTCAGTCAAGGGTCCGATCTGTCCGCCGCAATGTCGCAGTACCGCAAAAAAAAAAAAAAAAAATCGCAGATCGCCGCCATTACGCGTTAAAAAAAAACAACAAAAATGACAAAAATCTTTCCCTTTGTTAGTAAACGCGATAACTTTTGCGCAAACCAATCAAAATACGCTTTTTGCGATTTTTTTTACCAAACATAGGTAGCATAAAACAAATTGGCTGAAAATGTTAAAAAATTTTGATTTTTACATTTTTTTGGGGGGGAATTTCATATAAAAAAAATGTGAAAAATATTGCTATTTTTGCAAAATTGACGCTTTTTTTGTTTATAGCGCGTGATCAAAAAATCGCACAGGTGATCAAATACCACCAAAAGAAAGCTCTGTTTGTGGGAAAAAAAGGACGCCAAATTCGTTTAGGTACAGCGTCGCACGACCGCGCAATTGTCCGTTAAAGTCACGCAGTGCCGAATCCCAAAATACCCCCTGGTCGGAATGGGGGTAAAATCTTCCGGGGCTTAAGTGGTTAAAAAAAAAAGAAAAAAAAAAAAAGATTAAGGGCTCACACGTTGCCGTTCACTTTGCTGTGCACAGTAGTGCATTAGAATAAACAGGTCACGTGACACATTCGGGTTTGCGAAGGCAGCCCGTTATTTTCAATAGGGCAATGCAAGAAAATGCACTGCAAAAATGTAAAATCGGCCCGTAAAAATGTAGCAATTACAGAGCTGCAGTGATCAGTGTCTTTTATATTGATCTGGAGCTCAACTTTATGAAAAAGAATTGCCATTCAATGAATACCTACAGTGCCTTGAAAAAGTATTCACACCCCTTGAACTTTTCCACATTTTGTCATGTTACCACCAAAAACGTAAATGTATTTTATTGGGATTTTATGTGATAGACCAACACAAAGTGGCCATAATTGTGAAGTGGAAGGAAAATGATAAATGGTTTTCAACATTTTCTAACAAATAAATATATGAAAAGTGTGGCCTGCATTTGTATTCACCCCCCTTTACTCAGATAAGTCTAACTAAAATCTTGTGGAACCAATTGCCTTCACAAGTCCCCTAATTAGTGTATAATCTCAGTATGAATGCAGCTGTTCTGTGAAGCCCTCAGAGGTTTGTTGGAGAACCTTAGTGAACAAAGAGCATCATGAAGGCCAAGGAACACACCAGATAGGTCAGGGATAAAGTTGTGGAGAAGTTTAAAGCAGGGTTAGGTTATAAAAAAAGATCCCAAGCTTTGATCATTTCACGGAGCACTGTTCAATCCATCATCCCAAAACAGAAAGGAGTATGACACAACTGCAAACCTACCAAGACATGGCCGTCCACCTAAACTGACCGGCCGGGCAAGGAGAGCATTAACCAGAGAAGAAGCTAAGAGGTCCATGGTAACTCTGGAGGATCTGCAGAGATCCACAGCTCAGGTGGGAGAATCTGTCCACAGGACAACTATTAGTCGTTTACTCCACAAATCTGGCCTTCATGGAAGAGTGACGAGAAGAAAGTCATAGTTCAAAGAAAGCCATAAGAAGTCCTGTTTGCAGTTTGCGAGAAGCCATGTAGGGGGACACAGCAAACATGGAAGAAGGTGCTCTGGTCAGATGAGACCAAAATTGAACTTTTTGGCCTAAAAGTAAAACGCTATGTGTGGCGGAATACGAACACTGCACATCACCCTGAACACACCATCCCCACCGTGAAACATGGTGGTGGCAGCATCATGTTGTGGGAATGCTTTTCTTGAGCAGGGACAGGAAAGCTGGTTAGAGTTGGTGGGAAGATGGATGGAGCAAAATACAGGACAATCTTAAAAGAAAACCTGCTAGAGTCTGCAAAAAACTTGAGACTGGGGCGGAGGTTCACCTTCCAACAGGACAACGACCCTAAACATACAGCCAGAGTTACAATGGAATGGTTTAGATCAAAGCATATTCATGTGTTAGAATGGCCCAGTCAAAGTCTAGACCTAAATCCAATTGAGAATCTGTGGCTTGAAAATTGCTATTCACAGACGCTCTCCATCCAATCTGACAGAGCTTGAGCTATTTTGCAAGGAAGAATTGGCAAAAAATGTCACTGTAGATGTGCAAAGCTGGTAGAGTTTTCCTCAAAAAAACTTGCAGCTGTAATTGCAGGGAAAGACGATTCTACAAAGTATTGACTCAGGGGGGTGAATACAAACGCACGCCACACTTTTCACATATTTGTAAAAAATTTGGAAAACTGTTTATCATTTTCCTTCCACTTGCCACTTTGTGTTGGTCTATCGCAGGGATCCTCAAACTACGGCCCTCCAGCTATTGCAGAAATACACATCCCATGAGGCATTGTACAACTATTACATTAACAGACATGACTAGGCATGATGGGAATTGTAGTACCCGAACAACTGGAGGGCCATAGTTTGAAGACCCCTGATCTATCACATAAAATACATTTACATTTTTGGTTGTAACATAAAATGTGGAAAATTTTAGGGGTATGAATACTTTTTCAAAGCACTGTACGTAACACTCATCCAGTGGTTTCACTATTCTCTACACAATGTGAATTCCTCCTGTCCTTGTGCAATCTCTGCTGAAGGGCAGATGAGGGGTTATTTAGCACTAAACATTCTCCGCCTGGAAACAAGCAGGTCTTGGTTTCAGTCGCCGGGGATGGATGTCACAATACACTGTGTGGTCACTGTGTGTCATTTACAGGCTCTTTGCTATCAGTGCTGCCAACACATGGGGGATTGCTCAGTGTCTGACATTCTCACCAGACAGCCACCTGCTGAGATAATTCGCCTCTCGCTGAGCCAGTTACACCTCTTGCATACTGCCAGATAAGACTCAATTAGCACTTGGATACTAAATGCGTCTTGGGAAAGAGACTTGGTTCATGGGAGAAGACTCCACATCCATCACAAGGGAAGCCGATAGGGACTTCTTATCAGCAGAACACAAGACAAGTGGAATGGAGAACAAATGAAGAGGACCATTTACTGGTCAGATTCTGGGAAGATTTCTGAATAGACAAATATTCTTTAAAACTATAGAGCAGGGTTTCTCAACCAAGGTTCCATGGAACCCTAGGGTTCCTCCTGGGGTTGATAGAGGTTCCTTGAGCAATGGGTGGGCGGCACAGTGGTGTAGTGGTTAGCACTTTCACCTAGCAGCAAGAGGGTCACTGGTTCAAATCCCAACCACGACACTACCTGCCTGGAGTTTGCATGTTCTCCCTGTGCCTGCGTGGGTTTCCTTCGGGTACTCCGGTTTCCTCCCACACTCCAAAGACGTGCTGGTAGGTTAATTGGATCCTGTATAAAAAAAAAAATTGTCCCTACTGTGTATGTATGCGAGTTAGGGACCTTAGATTGTAAGCTCCTTGAGGGCAGGGACTGATGTGAATGTACAATGTATATGTAAAGCGCTGCGTAAATTGACAGCGCTATATACAGTGCCTTGCGAAAGTATTCGGCCCCCTTGAACTTTGCAACCTTTTGCCACATTTCAGGCTTCAAACATAAAGATTTAAAACTGTAATTTTTTGTGAAGAATCAACAACAAGTGGGACACAATCATGTAGTGGAACGAAATTTATATGATATTTCAAACTTTGTTAACAAATAAAAAACTGAAAAATTGGGCGTGCAAAATTATTCAGCCCCTTTACTTTCAGTGCAGCAAACTCTCTCCAGAAGTTCAGTGAGGATCTCTGAATGATCCAATGTTGACCTAAATGACTAATGATGATAAAAATAATTCACCTGTGTGTAATCAAGTCTCCGTATAAATGCACCTGCACTGTGATAGTCTCAGAGGTCCGTTTAAAGCGCAGAGAGCATCATGAAGAACAAGGATCACACCAGGCAGGTCCGAGATACTGATGTGGAGAAGTTTAAAGCTGGATTTGGATACAAAAAGATTTCCCAAGCTTTAAACATCCCAAGGAGCACTGTGCAAGCGATAATATTGAAATGGAAGGATTATCAGACCACTGCAAATCTACGAAGACCTGGCCGTCCCTCTAAACTTTCAGCTCATACAAGGAGAAGACTGATCAGAGATGCAGCCAAGAGGCCCATGATCACTCTGGATGAACTGCAGAGATCTACAGCTGAGGTGGGAGACTCTGTCCATAGGACAACAATCAGTCGTATACTGCAAAAATCTGGCCTTTATGGAAGAGTGGCAAGAAGAAAGCCATTTCTTAAAGATATCCATAAAAAGTGTCGTTTAAAGTTTGCCACAAGCCACCTGGGAGACACCAAACATGTGGAAGAAGGTGCTCTGGTCAGATGAAACCAAAATCGAACTTTTTGGCAACAATGCAAAACGTTATGTTTGACAGTGGGGATGGTGTGTTCAGGGTGATGAGCTGTGTTGCTTTTACGCCAAACATGGTGGTGGCAGCATCATGGTTTGGGCCTGCTTTTCTTCAGCAGGGACAGGGAAGATGGTTAACATTGATGGGAAGATGGATGGAGCCAAATACAGGACCATTCTGGAAGAAAACCTGATGGAGTCTGCAAAAGACCTGAGACTGGGACGGAGATTTGTCTTCCAACAAGACAATGATCCAAAACATAAAGCAAAATCTACAATGGAATGGTTCACAAATAAACATATCCAGGTGTTAGAATGGCCAAGTCAAAGTCCAGACCTGAATCCAATCGAGAATCTGTGGATGTTGAGATCTGTGCTGTTCACAAATGCTCTCCATCCAACCTCACTGAGCTCGAGCTGTTTTGCAAGGAGGAATGGGCAACAATTTCAGTCTCTCGATGTGCAAAACTGATAGAGACATACCCCAAGCGACTTACAGCTGTAATCGCAGCAAAAGGTGGCGCTACAAAGTATTAACTTATGGGGGCTGAATAATTTTGAACGCCCAATTTTTCAGTTTTTTATTTGTTAAAAAAAGTTTGAAATATCCAATAAATTTAGTTTCACTTCATAATTGTGTCCCACTTGTTGATTCTTCACAAAAAATTACAGTTTTATATCTTTATGTTTGAAGCCTGAAGTGTGGCAAAAGGTGGAAAAGTTCAAGGGGGCCGAATACTTTCGCAAGGCACTGTAAGTACCTGAAATAATAATAAATAATAAATGGGCAATTTCTGCCTCTCAGATAAGTTCCCAATGACACCATTGTTCCTTTTAGCTATCTGTAAGACGACAATTCTTCCCACTGATGACAAGAGTAAGGAACATTCTTCCCACTGATTGTCACACTAATGTGCCGTGAGTTGTAGATTTTACATTTTTAGCAGGGGTTCCCCGAGACCAGAAATTTATTTCAAGGATTCCTCTGTATTGAAAAGGTTGAGAAACGCTGCTATAGAGGAAGATCAGCTGGTCCCGAGTTTACCAATAGGACAGGGAATCAGAAATGTTTTAGGTGTGCCCCATGTTAGTACATACATCCAAAATATTTCTGTTTTCCCCTCCTATTCATAAACTGGGGAGCGGCTGATCTTCCTTCATAGTTCTATGAAAGAGTCTTTGCCGACAGGCGTCCATGGTTATAAAAAAAAAAATTCCAGTTAGCGGCTGCTGTTTACCCAAGTTTACCAATAGTACAGGGAATAAGAAATAGTGTACCAACATGGCAGCGTTCTAGAATTTTCCTTGACCTCCGACGATCTGCGCATGCGCAGTGTTGACGTCATACCAGCTGATCGGGACTCGGCCGCACTGAAAAGGGAAGTGCTTGGAGATTTTTGACGAGTTGGCCATTTCAACAGAACCCTGGTCTGATGTATCGCAAACACAGGAAATTGGCTAGACAACGTGAGCGCATTGAGAGAATACTTTGAATTTTCAGCATGAATGCAAAGTGTTCTCTGATCGGACGAGGTGGAGAGCAACCGCTCAGCACGGGGTCCAAAAGCAAGTGGAGATTATTGAAGTAGCAGTTTCTACAATAGTGATTTCCAGCTTCCAGGGGTATTGACCAGGTATGGTATTATACATAGAGAATATTATGTTCTGCAGAACCACACCAGATGCAACTAATTTAGACTTAATTGGACACCTTTATCATATGCAAGATGGCACACCTTCATTACTATCACTAACAACCATTCTTTCATTGCAGAGGTAACCGTGGATGATGCTAGTTTCTACATATCATTACTTGGGATATGGTATCTCGCTGACCTGGCCTTTCCTTGACTTGTTTCTCTGTGGCTGGGGCTGGTCTCTCCCCGGGTGAGACATATGCTTGACGCCCTCCATTCCTCTCCCTGAAGCTCGTTGCTTTTCTGAGCTGACCTGTAGCTATCTCTATTGCATCCTACTCCTGACGAAGTGGGCACAGAACCATGAGTTATATGGATGCCAAGATATCATGTTTTTAATGCCATATCAGATGTACCATCAAAAATATATATTTTGTGCAATGCAGGAATGAATTCCCTCACATGTCAGCTCTTCTCGACATACCAACCTGTTTTAGTTGTAATTTGACCTACTTAAAGCGGTAGTATACTAATTTTTGTGACTTTTATCTACAGGTAAGCCTATAAGGCTTACCTGTAGGTACAATTAATATCTCCTAAACCTACACGGTTTCGGAGATATTTGCCCTGCATGCAGCCGCTGACGCTAGCGGCGCATGCGATCTGAAGGTCCAGCGGACCTTCAGAGTTCCTTGCCGGGAACTTGCCGGAAAGTGAAACTCCCGTGAAGTCATCGCGGCTCTGGCCACTCACAGCGCTGTAGCCGCTGAACCCGGAAGAAACGCCGAGGGAGCATGTCAGCTCCCACAGCGGTGTCCGGGGGTCCGTGTCGGGGCTTCGTTTTAAGGTAAGTATTTCATAATGAGTTATGCCTTTGTCT
The DNA here is from genome assembly GCF_965119305.1 of Pelophylax lessonae. Lineage (NCBI taxonomy): Eukaryota > Metazoa > Chordata > Amphibia > Anura > Ranidae > Pelophylax > Pelophylax lessonae. The sequence continues at coordinate 273,413,401 of NC_138775.1, read as the reverse complement.
TGCAGGGTTTTTTTTTATTATTTTTATTTTCAGTATACAACCGCTTTAAATTATGTTGTATTCTGTGTAATGTATAATCATTATTATTTTCTATTTTTTATTTTTTATATTTATTATTGAAGTAGACCTTTTCCACTGGATTATAATCTACTATTGTTACAATGGATGGCCAATAATGGTATATTTTTATTAAAATATTAATATGTTTATTTCATATAATCAAGGATCAGTTTACCTCATTTAAAGTCCCACAAACCTATGAAAAGTATTTTGGTATTATACATAGTTACATTGGGTCAGCCAATGGAACTATGTATAATAAAACCATACCTGTAAATCTGTGGTTCATACTAAGGTGCGCTGTAAAGGTCAATTTCATTAATAGTGCAGTTGCCCTTTAGGTAGACTCATACAATTTTAGCCAGAGACCAATACACAAGAAAGCTCTCCTCCCTCCCTTTATACAGAGTGATTGTCGCTGTGATGGTTCTCACAGGGATGGGAAGCAGCAGACAACAGAGAACGTAATCGTTACCTTGTAGCCGAGAGGCAGCCGGTGATTCTCCAGCTGTCGCGGAATAAGTCACTGCAAGTCTGAATGCCACAACAGCTGGAGAGCGGCACGTTCCCCCCTCTGCTCTCTACATTCCTCAGATTTATGACAAACGTATAGAAGACTACCGTTCAGTACCCATTAACCAAGACAAACCCTGCACCAGTCTGTCACTGGTCCTAACCATCACCAGTCCCAGTATGTACCAGTAGGACTTCAACAGATGTTAACAGAAAAAGAACAGCTGAAAAAAAAAATCTAAGATTTTTTTATCATATTTATAATTAAAAAAAAAAAAAATTAATTACACAAAACACAAGCCTGATAAACTAGTGAGTAGGGCTGAATGATATTCGATGTAACATCGAACATCGTGCTGCGGGCATGGGCGATAGTCACATCGCCGGATCATGCGATATTGGGGACTCACAGTGAAGGTAGAAGAATACAGCCCGACATCCGTCCCACATGTTACGTTCGTCCTGCAGCTCTCCTGACTGAGCGGTGAGCAGCGGCACAGGGAACCAATCACGCGTGCCTGCACACCTGATTGGTTCGCTGTGCCGCTACTCGCGACGTGATTGGTTCGCTGTGCTGTGGGGCGGAAGTGTATTGTGGGGACTGGGAGAGTGCTTCCGGTGCGAAGGAGCTGCCTAATGGAGAGGACTGCAACTCCCAGCGTTACCCCCACTTCCCGCGTTTCCGTCTGCCCGCAGCCAGAGAGATTCCCCCTCCCTCCGGGAGAACCGACTTCACAGCCTGATCATGAGGGACAAACAGAAGAGGCGGAGGGAGTGCACGTGGGCCGAGGCTGCCAAGAAAGTACCAAATACGGAGGGGAGGCGACTGTACCATGGACACCAGGAAGAGGCGGGTATAAATATCGCAATGTATATAGTTGGGGAAAAAATATCGCAATTTGATTTTTTTCCCCAATATTGTGCAGCCCTACTAGTGAGATATTTGCGATTGTTCTGTGCAATTAACTTAAAGCGGAGTTCCGGCCTCAAATACCCTTTTTAACTAAAAATACCCATATAATACTAATCCATCCCCCTTTACAAAACCGCTATTCTCATACTTACAAGGTGTACAGTATTGGATTTTAGTCAAAATCTTACTTTTAAAAACGCTGTCTGGGTGCGGCCATCTTGGATGTGGGCATCTGAAGCCGCAGTGTAATCTGCTGTGTCCTTCTTCCTGATTCCAGGTAGTGTTCTGGGAGTTCTTTCTGATTCCAGCCTCCTGGGAGTGATGACAAACAGCTCCCAGGATGCAATGCAAAGGCGGAAGTGATGTCGTTGGCCGTGGCCACAGAGGGAGAAAAATGCCCTTAAAAAATAAGGTAAGGGACCCCCGAAAAAAATAGAAAATTCCTTGTTGTTGATCAGCATAGGGAGCACTCCAGGAATCACTAAAGTTGCAGAATAGGCCGGAACTCCGCTTTAAAGGATAAGTTCACTTTTTGGGGGAAAAATATTAGAATACTCATATTTCTGCAGAAAAATAAATGTGCATTTAGTATTTTTTCTCACGAGAGCCAGGAAAGCATTGCACCCCTGATTAGAAGATCACGGGTGCAATGCCAGGCTCCTGCAGTATAGTTGTGTTCTTGTACCTCCAGTACGGGCAGAGTTACTGAAGGGCAGGAAGATCAATGAACTATGAGAGAGTGGTCAGCAGCACCCTCACAGTTCACAGAGAGCTGCAAGCCATTTCCTGCAATGGCAGTGAGCAGTTGTAGTTCATTCATTCACAGAACTCTGTGAATGAATGATGTGCCTGTGTGGGTGTAGTTTTTAAACTGTGACAGTGGGTGTGAACCTCTAACCACTGCTACAAGGGGGTGGACCAGGGGGTGTGGGGGACTGCTGGAGCATGTTACAACTTATACTTTATTGCATTCATAGCATTTAGGAAAAAAAATTATCTAGTACCTTTTTCTGACCCTGGTCCAAAAACACCTGCATTCCCATGTTACCGCTGCTGGGTTCTCTAATCTGAGCAGCTTCTCCAATCTTCTGGATTCTAGAGGGGGAGTACTGAGGACAGCGGAGTGAATTGTCAAATTGCTGGAAGGTGCAGGGGAGTGGCTTGCCAGGTACTGTGCTGTGTGTGTGTGTGTCTATGGACACACACAGCTCTTGCCAGGGAGAGCATGCATGGGTGTCTCCTTAGAAGTCAGCTAGCTAAGGAGAACCCTGCAAAATAGAGGGCGGTGCCTTTATGGGGACTGGTTACAGAAGAAAGGAGGCCAATTAAAAAAAAAAAAAAAAAAAAAAAAGAAGAATCCTATAAAATAGGTATGGGACTAATTCAGTGGTTATCAAGTTATAAACTAAAAGGTGCCTCAAATGTGGCCCCCGACAGCACCAAAGGGGCCGCACATAATGTTCAATACAGTGCCTTGAAAAAGTATTCATACCCCTTGAAATTTTCCACATTTTGTCGTGTTACAACCAAGCACGTAAATGTATTTTATTGGAATTTTATGTGATAGACCAACACAAAGTGGCACATAATTGTGAAGTGGAAGGAAAACAAATAAATATGTGAAAAGTGTGGCGTGCATTTGTATTCAGTCCCCTTTACTCTGATACCCCTAGTGGAACCATTTGCCTTCAGAAGTCACCTAATTCCTAAATTAGGAGTCCACCTGTGTGTAATTGATTCTCAGTATAAATACAGCTGTTCTGTGAAACCCTCAGAGGTTTGTTAGAGAACATTGGTGAACAAACAGTATCATGAAGGCCAAGGAACACACCAGACAGGTCAGGGAAACATTTGTGAAGAAGTTTACAGCAGGGTTAGGTATTAAATAAAATATCCCAAGCTTTGAACATCTCACAGAGCACTGGTCAATCCATCATCAGAAAATAGAAAGAGTATGGCACAACTGCAATCCTACCAAGACATGGCCGTCCACCTAAACTGACAGGCAGGGCAAGGAGAGCATTCATCAAAGAAGCAGCCAAGAGGCCCATGGTAACTCTGGAGGAGCCGCAGAGATCCACAGATCAGGTGGGAGAATCTGTCCACAGGACAACTATTAGTCGTGGACTCCACAAATCTGACCTTTGTGGAAGAGTGGCAAGAAGAAAGCTATTGTTAAAAGAAAGCCATAGGAAGTCTCATTTGCAGTTTACGAGAAGCCATGTGGGGGACACAGCAAACACGTGGAAGAAGGTGCTCTGGTCAGATGAGACCAAAATTGAACTTTTTGGCCCAAAAGCAAAATGCTATGAGTGGTGGAAAACTAACACTGCACATCACTCTGAACCCACCATCCCCACTGTGAAGCACGGTGGTGGCAGCATCATGCTGTGGGGATGCTTTTCTTCAGCAAGGACAGGGAAGCTGGTCAGAGACGGATGGAGCCAAATATAGGGCAATCTTAAAAGAAAGTCTACAAAAAACTTGACGGGGGTTCACCTTCCAGCAGGAAGACGACCCTGAACATACAGCCAGAGCTACAATGGAATGTTTTAGATCAAAGCATAGTCATGTGTTAGAATAGTCCAGACCTAAATCCAATTGAGAATCCGTGGCAAAACTTGAAAATTGCTGTTCACAGACGCTCTCCATTCAATCTGACAGAGCTTGAGCTATTCTGCAAGGAAGAACGGGCAAAAATGTCACTCTTTAGATGTGCAAAGCTGGTAGAGACATCCCCAAAATGACTTGCAGCTGTAATTGCAGGGAAAGGCGGTTCTACAAAGTATTGACTCAGGGGGACGAATACAAATGCACGCCACGCTTTTCACATATTTTTTTGTAAAAAAAAGTTTGAAAACCATTTATCCTTTTCCTTCCACTTCACAATTATGTGCCACTTTGTATACAATCAAAAATTCCACGCTATGAAAATATTAAAACTGTGCCAAACAGAAATGCAACATGTGACCATCTCTGTACTAAAAAATTCACATAAAATAAATGAAATCTTCCTTTTTCCAAGTCTCCACTTCCAAACACCACCTCACGTGCATCTGGTGATCCCTTTCCCTTTGGATGAAAAACTCACCAGCTACAAATGCCTTCCATGAGAAGGAATCTTGGAAAAAGGAAGATTTCACTTATTTTATGTATATAGAGATTGGCACATTATCATATCAGCATGAAAAACAGCACCGGGTGTTTTACATTATATGGACTTTTATTTTATGATGTGCCACTTTGTGTTGGTCAATCACATAAAATCCCAATTAAATACATTTATGTTTTTGGATGTAACATGACAAAATGTGGGAAATTTTAAGGGGTATAAATACTTTTTCAAGGCACTGTATATGTAATGCTTGGGAAGACTTTCAGGAAATTAAGACCCAATAGAGGAAATGGGGGTCGGAGAGTGAGGACAGGATACATTGTTGTTTGGGTATATTCTGCAGAAGACAATACGAAACTGGGAACACGACGCTTCTAGAGATCAATGTTCCCACTATAGACTAGGGATCGACCGATTAGCGGCAAAGCAGATTATCGGAGGGCCGATATTCACTTTTGCCGATATAATCGGTATCGGCCCCAGAATGGCCGATATTACCGATATTCCAAATATTGCTCATGTAAGGGTAAAATTATGTCACATAGCCTAATTCCACATTAGCAGATCTGCATTTCTCACCCACTTGCCGTAAGTGATACCCGGGTGATACCGCTCCGTTTGGCATCCACTCAATACCGCTCCATCTCTCACCCGCTCAGGGACGGACTGACCATTCAGGGATTAGGGCACTGCCCGGGGGCCCAGGGTCAGTATGGGGGCCCCATGAGAGGCTACACACTACAGAAAGAAGCCAGGAACTTCCATGCAGGCTATGCTGTGGTAGATATTTAAATGCCCACTCTATGTGGCTGAGCTGCAATTTGTAGGTGGGGCTTTGTATGGCTTGAGTGTGGACACAGGGGGTCCCATGATCTCTAATTGCCCGGGGGCCCCATGAGTTGTCAGTCCACCCCTGCACCCGCTCCATCTCCCACTTGCCGTAAGTGACACTGCTCCGTCCGGCATACGATCTCGGAGGTCACGTGATCACGGCAAGTGGGTGAGAGACGGAGCGGTATCAGGTGGGAGATGGAGCGGGTGACGGAGCGGTATTGAGTGGATGCCGAACGGAGCGGTATTACCTGGGTATATCACTTACGGCAAGTGGGTGAGAGATGCAGATCTGCTAATGTGGAATTGCTTATATCTTTTGTACATATGTGAGTGGCATATTCAATAACATTTCAAAACTGAATTATGCTATGTGACCTCATTTTTTACCCTTACATGAGCATCATCACCTAATGGTTGGAGGAGGGGAAGACTAGTCTCGGACCCTGACATAGGATGTACAAAATATCGGCCGATACTGATACGTTGTGACCAATATATATTGGTATCGGCCCTGAAAAAACCATATCGGTTTATCCCTATTACAGAATGCGGAGGTCCGAGTGCTGCACATCATTCACCAAAGGGATCACAGGTTGGGCACTAGGGGCCTAATCTAACATTCCCCCCCCCCCCCCCCCAAGATCTGGTCCCATGCTCCCACTGGGTATGGGTACTTGCAGTTATGAACCCATACCCTAGATCAGGGCTTCTCAACCTTTTTTCAGTTGAGGCACCCTTTAAAAATTATAGACAATCTTGAGGCACCCTTTAAAAATAATTGACAGTTTCGAGGCACTCCATTCTAAAATGTAAAAAACTATTCTAATAGTTTTACATATTGCAGCGACATCAACACGAGTAGGACACCCATGGGCTGGAGGTGATTTATTCTTCCAAAGCAAATACACTTTTGCAAACTGGTACTGACTAGTATTCCAATGTTTCTTCTCCCTCAGTTTTTCTCCATCACTCAGCAAATGTTACCCCAACGCTGATAAAGAGGGGCAGGGAGGGTCAAAAAAGGATGCTTGGCAGGCAACTAAAGTCCTCTTTATTAACTGATGATGCCATTGGTTATTAGAACATTGGCAGCTAAGAAGGTTGTAATGGTGCACAATGAAAACTGTAAGGCAACCGTCATCCACACGCTGACTTGTATACAATTTTTGGACAATTTTTAAGGCATTTTGCCAAGGTACCCCTGAAGAAACCTCAAGGCACCCGGGTTGGTAATGTTACACCAACGCTGATAGAGAGGGGCAGGGGAGGGTCACACAAGGATATTATTAACTGATGATGTTATTGGTTGTTAGGATGCCGGCAGCTAGAAGGTTGTAACGGTGCACAATGAAAACCTGTGGCTCTGTGTAACTAAAAAGGCAGCTTCATCCACATGCTGGCTTGCATACAATTTTGGGGTAATTTTTTGGCATTTTGCCAAGGCACTCCCAAGGAAATCTCAAAGCACCCCAGGGTGCCTGGGAACCCTGGTTGAAAAAGGCTGCTTGAGATGTTCACAGTGTTTCTGCTGCCTACTAACTTTACACTGCAAAGTCTGCAACAGCTGCACAAGAGAGAATACTGAGAAAGTTCTCAACCTGAACATCTGTCCTGGCTGAAATCTGCTTGTTCAGCTCTGAGCATCTGGAGCAATTTTCAGGTGTCGCTGTAATAGGCTGCTGTTTAGAAATCGTTTTTTTTTTTTGCAATACCTTCCAGCACTCCCCAATGTTCTTCTGCTACTTTCCCATAATTACCGGCCACAGAAGACTGACAGTTTCAGCAATCACTGTCTTGTGCAGTCTGGTCACTGCAGGTGGTGCAACTTCCCCCAGCAATGTACAAACTACATTCAACCTGCAGGTTCTTCGCCGCTAAGACTAGCTAAGGGACTTTTGAAAGATTCTATGTTACTTTCAGTTGTATAGTTGATGAGCAGTCAAATATAATGCAGAGAGCTCGGAGTTATCCCTCATTACCAAGACCATTGGATTTTCCATCCAGGCTTATGTTACAGTGCGCTGTATGCAGAGTATTGCATTACTGAGGCTGAGCTCAGATTATATGCGTTTCCAGCGCAAGCTCTGTTTGAATCTGCAGGTTTTTTTTTTTATAGGTTCATAAAAAAAATTTAATTTTAAAATTAAAATTTTTAAAAAAAAGTCTCTCATCACCACCCCACAATAGGAAAGCTGCTCACTAAGGTTCCTTTCACACTTATGTGACCTAAAAGTCACGCCAATTTTACTGCGATTCTGTTGCCGTGATTTTGACTGGACGTGAAGCATTGCCTATGTCTTTTGACCTCAAAACGCATTAAAAACCTCCCAAAGTAGTGCAGGAACTACTTTGAAGTCGCACAGATATGAACAGTACTCATTGGAAATCATGGAGTACAACTTGTTCTGCAATTTGGGACTGCAAAGTCGCATGACAAGTCTCACAAGTGTGAAAGGGATCTAAATTGTTTTGTGCATTCCCATGGAAACACAAAAAGGCCTCCACAGAGTGTAAACCGTATATATTGTATTTATTAAAAAAAAGTAGAACACATATCATAGCCAAAGGGTAAAAAGCTTGTCACAAAATCCAACAGGGAAACGACATGAAGGACGCAATGGCCTGGATAGAAACCTGGACCCGGTACAGGCGCAAATACAAATGGGTCCATATTTCTATCCAGGCCATATAGACCAGTGGTTCTCAACTCCGGTCCTCGGGGCCCACTAACAGGCCAGGTTTGCAATTGAATCACAGGTGATCTCATTTGCTGCTCAGTGATTGCAATATTCTAGTCTGCATCTCCCCAAGGTAATACTTAAAATCTGGCCTGTTAGAGGGCCCCGAGGACCGGAGTTGAGGACCGGAGTTGAGGACCACTGATCTAGATCATTGCATCCTACTTGTCGTTTCCCTGCGGCTGTCAATCAAAGTCAGTAAGCCAATCAGGAGAGAGTGGGCAGGGCCGATCGGCAGCTCTGTGCCTGAATGGACACATGGAGCTGCAGCTCAGGCCAGGTGCCCCCATAGCAAGCTGCTTGCTGTGGGGGCACCCGATAGGAGGGAGGGGCCAGGAGCAGGAACGAGGGACCTGAGAAGAGGAGGATCCGGGCTATTCTGTGCAAAACCAACTATGCAGAGGAGGCAAGTATAACTTTTTTTTTTTTTTATAAAAAAGAAGAGAGACTTTACAATCACTTTAGAGCGGTGTTCCGCTCCCCCCTCCCCTCCAAAAATGAAAAGTCAGCAGCTACATATACTGTACACATACTCTACACATACTGTAGCTGCTGACTTTTAATATTAGGATACTTACCTGTCCTGGAGTCCAGCGATGTCGGCACCGCAGCCGATGTTTCCATCAGCTGTCAGGTGCTGCCACCGCCATTGCCGGTAAGAGAACCTCGCAGTGAAGCCTTGCGGCTTCACGGCCGGGTGCCTACTGCGCATGCGCGAAGCACGCTGTGCTTTCTTACCGGCCTAGAGGCAGAGGAAGGAGGAGGGAAGCAGAACTTCTGATGTACCGTCTGACAGGAGTGGGGACAGGGTACCTGTCAAAAACAGGTACCTGCTCCCTCCCCGCCAAAAGGGGCCAAATGTGGCACCGGGGGGGGCGGGGGGGGGGGCGGCGTAGGAGACAGTCAAGCAGGCATTCCACTTTTGAGTGGAACTCCGCTTTAAGGGCTGGCAGACTTTACATCAAGAACAGGCGGTAAAGCAACGGCCCATATTTTGTGCTTCTGTCGTCCAACACCTCCACCTTCTCAGCACGTCACAGCTGAGCAGCGCTGTAATAAAAAATAAAAGAACGGAGTTTCTATAGCACTTTGCTACACATAAGCTGTGCTCTCAGTAAGCATGAAATAACAGAAGGGGAGACCACACTTTGGGTTACGGAATAAAATGAAGCTCCTGTCCCTTGGCAAATAAAAGGGACAGTTCTATTTATAGAAGTCCTGTTTTCTCATTGGGATAAAGCCTTTATAACAAGTACAACAAATGCCAACAATGGGTTGTGCGTAGATGTGTGTGTAGGTTGGGCAAGGCTCTGTAGAATTGTATAATACATTTCCATATAAAACTGACGTCTAACCCCCAGGTGTCTGTTTCCTGGCACCCATCCAGAGCAGGAGCCCGACCCAGAACTCCGAGATCCAAGCCAGGGTATCAAATAAGGAATTAGCAGGTGGAACGTGGCACAAGTTGCAGGCAAGAGAAATTGGAGTGCATTGCTAATGCTGTCCAGGCAACACTAACCTGTGCAAAAGTCAGAAAGCCTAAGCTTTCTTTTTTAAAAAATTTAATCTGAATGCTACAAGTAACTAAAAAAGACTAAGGGTCCTTTCACAGGGGCGGTGCGCCCGGCGGACTCCGCTTTGCTCAACGGGGATCGATCCGCTGATCCTCGCTGAGCAGGCGGATGACAGGTTGGTATCTGCTTACTTTGCAGAGATGGAGCTGTCAGATCCCCGCTCTCCTCTATTGTAGATCAGATGATAACGGACTGCCTGTCCATTTTCATCCGAGTCGGGACCGGAGTCCCAACAGGAAACCTAGGTCTACTCCTTCTCTAGGCAGAAAACAAACTGATGTGCTGGGTTGTGCAGTGGGGGTTTATGCCTGGAGGGACAGCCCCCTGGGCGTGTGCATTCAAATTTTCATGCCTAGACTATTCCTGATGGGACGAGGATAAACCCACTCAGCTCATGGAGATGAGGCTGCGTCTGTCGAAATAGAGTTTCCATCCGTCCGGATTTCACAGACAAGATCGGAGAGCAGCGGGTGTCAGTGGAGAGGTCACCGCTGACATCCGCTGCCCCATAGGGGTGCATGGAGCATCCAAACAGGTCCACCTATGGTAGCTAAATACCTGCACTGCAGCCTTTTCAATCATTTTAGAGAGGCTCACTGTAATCTGACTTGTTTGTAATTAAAACCCAAGAAGCACCCACGTTTGCTGCTAGGTAGCTCTGTCTCTACTGTTCAACCCTAGCAAACCACAGACCTAAGAAGTAACGGTGGTCTCTCTACAGAGATCGGCCATCAGCAAAACATTGAAGAGTGCAAGGACACCATCCTGCAGCATGCTGGCAGGGACAGACTTTTCTACCAAGGCTGTGGCTGCTTTGGACAAAACAAGCAAACTGTAAGGCCCCTTTCACTCGGGCTTTCTGATCCAGTCCGTCTGTCAGTTTTTTCAGGTGGACCTGATCGGACGCTCCATGCACCCTTATGGTGACATGTCCCACATTGTAAAGCGCTGCGCAAACTGTAGGCGCTATATAAATCCTGTATAATAATGATAATAATGTCCGCTGACACCCGCTGCTATCCAATACGATCCCGTCTATGAAATCCAGACGGATGGAAACCCTATTTTCCATCCATCTGGAGGATCGGATGAGAATGGAAGGGCGGTCTGTTATCACCTGATCTATAGAGGAGAGCGGGGATCTGACAGCTACGTCTCCTATGAACAGTAAGCGGTGATGGACCTGTCATCCGCCTGAGCTCAGTGGGGATCGGCGGATCGATCCCTGCTGAGCAAAACGGAATCCGCCGGGTGGAAAGCCCGTGTGAAAGGACCCAAAGGCATTGAATATCCTTTGTTAGCATGCACCTGCAATGCATTTAGAAGATTTATACTGAAGGCACAATTGGGCTTTGCTATTCTATCCATTTTAAAATCCCAAACAGCACAAACACAATCTTCTGACACCAATATTCAGCACACAGGCACACTTTGTTCGTGTCGGAGAATGTAGAAAGTATTCATTTTCACCTTCCTGTAAAGCCCACAGGCGGTGAATCAAGGATGTTAGTCTATGCAAATGAGAAGTGATAACATGGCAGATATGTTACTGGAACAGTCAGGTTCTGCTTTCCTGATAATTCTTCCCACACCTGACATTTCACCCATCTGATCTGAGGCAAAAGACACGGCACACCTAATCCCAATCAATCTAACCTGTACACCGTTACCGCAGTGTTACAGAACACTTCACAAGAAGGTGATTCACGTGACATTTAGAGGAGGATCGCCTTTTGTAACCTGCAATGTCCTTGCAACTACTCATATATAACCCTTTACTAGATAAGATATAACAGTGACTGCAAACTACAGACAATGCAGTCCTCAGGGGAACTACTCCTCCACTGACACCAATGATGGGGCACTATTCCTCCCTTTGACACCAATGATGGGGAACTACTCCTCCACTGACACCAATGATGGGGAACTACTCCTCCATTAACACCAATGATGGGGAACTACTCCTTCACTGACACCAATGATGGGGAACTACTCCTCCATTAACACCAATGCTGGGGCAATATTCCTCCCACTGACACCAATAATGGGACACTATTCCTCCCACTGACACCAATGATGGGGCACTATTCCTCCCACTGACACCAATGATGGGACACTATTCCTCCCACTGACACCAATGATGGGACACTATTCCTCCCACTGACACCAATGATGGGACACTATTCCTCCCACTGACACCAATGATGGGACACTCTTCCTCCGACTGACATCAATGATGGGGCACTATTCCTCCCACTGGCACCAATGACGGAACACTATTCCTCCCACTGACACCAATGATGGGACACTATTCCTCCCACTGATACCAGTAATGGGGCACTATTCCTTCCACTGATACCAGTAATGGGGCACTATTCCTCCCACTGACACCAATGATGGGGCACTATTCCTCCTACTGACACCAATGATGAGGCATTATTCCTCCCACTGACACCAATGATGGGACACTCTTCCTCCCACTGACATCAATGATGGGACACTATTCCTCCCACTGACACCAATGATGGGACACTATTCCTCCCACTGATACCAGTGATGGGGCACTATACCTCCCACTGATACCAGTGATGGGACACTATTCCTCCCACTGATGCCAGTGATGGGGCACTATTCCTCCCACTGACACCAATTATGAGGCATTATTCCTCCCACTGAAACCAATGATGGGGCACTATTCCTCCCACTGACACCAATGATGGGGCACCATTCCTCCCACTGACACCAATGATGGGGCACTATTCCTCCCACTGACACCAATGATGGGGCACTATTCCTCCCACTGACACCAATGATGGGGCACTATTCCCCTCACTGACACCAATGATGGGGCACTATTCCCCCCACTGACACCAATGATGGGGCACTATTCCCCCCCACTGACACCAACGATGGGGCACTATTCCCCCCACTGACACCAATGATGGGGCACTATTCCCCCCACTGACACCAATGATGGGGCACTATTCCCCCCACTGACACCAATGATGGGGCACTATTCCCCCCACTGACACCAATGATGGGGCACTATTCCTTCCACTGACACCAACGATGAAGCACTATTCCTCCCACTGACACCAATGATGGGGCACTATGCCTTCCACTGACACCAATGATATGGCACCATTCCTTGCTTCTCACACTAATAAGGGGGCATTATTCCTCCCACTGACACCAATGATGGGGCACTATTCCTTCCACTGACACCAATGATGGGGCACTATTCCTTCCACTGACACCAATGATGGGCCACTATTCCTCCCACTGACACCAATGATGGGGCACTATTCCTCCCACTGACACCAATGATGGGGCACTATTCCTCCCACTGACACCAATGATGGGGCACTATTCCTTGCTACTCACACTAATAAGGGGGCATTATTCCTCCCACTTACACCAATAATGGGGCACTATTCTTCCACTGACACCAATGATCAGCACAATCTCCCCCTGCTGTCACCACTGATGGGGCACAATACCTCTGTCAACAATAGAGGAGGAAAGATGGAACACTGCACTCTGAAGAGGGGTCATAGGGATCCCCTATGACCAACCCCTTTGGGCAGGGCAAAACGCGTCAGTATGAAGCTGCTTTCATCTTTACCTGGGCTGATTCTTCAGAGTGCGGTGATTCATCTTTCCTTTTTCTTTGATCCCTGACTCCCCCACAGAGTAGTACAATGTGATTATGGTGAACCTGAACTACTCCGATGAATGAAAAAAAAAAAATAAATAAATAAATAAATAAATAAAATTTAAAAAAAAAAAGAATACAATGTTAAAAAAAAAAAACTGAATAAAAAATAATTTAGTTTATTTTTTTTTTTAACACATACTGTCACCACTCAGTATACCTGATTACCGCCACGCCAGCCATTTGACAATGTTGTACTTCACTAGTGACATACATACAAAAAAAAAAAAAAAACCTAAGAGGGTTTAATGTTCCTCTAAGACCGGTTTCACACAGGTTTCAGCTTATATAAGAGCGCCGTGTACAGCAAGCTTTTAGTCCCGGTTCACACTGGTGCGATGCATAAAACCCTGCGACTCCTGTGCGAGGTACCGCATAGCACCTGAATTGCAGGTGGTTCACACTGACATCTTCAAATCACTGCGGGTGTAAATGTAAAGTTAATGACACCCCCAAATCAGTTTGCAGATCACAGTGCTAACTGTGAAATGATAAAGAAACACCCATGTGATCCGATTCCAGTGCGGACCTAAAAAAGGGTTCTGCACCATTTTGGTCTGAATGCGAAGCAAATTCAGGCACACAAACTGCATGGCTAAATTCACATCGCAAAGACATCGCATGTGATGTGCACAGCAATGCGGTGCGAAACAAATGCGATGTCTGTGATTGCACCAGTGTGAACCCAGCCTTACAAAGCATTTGCAAAACTTTCAGCAAGTTTTAGGCCCCTTTTACACTTCTGCGCCCTAAAAGTCACGCGATTTTACCATGATTTTGTTGCCGCGATTTTGGCTGGACATGAAGCAATGCCTATGTCTTTGGACCTCAAAACTCAATTAAAATCATCCCAAAGTAATGCAGGGACTACTTTGAAGTCGTTGCGACTTGAAGTCGTACAGATAAGAACGGTACTCATTGGAAATCATGGAGTACGACTTGTCATGCGACTTTGTAGTCCCAAAGCCCAGAACAAGTCGCACAAGTGTGAAAGGGGCCTTATTGAACTTTAAGAGCCGGTTCACACTGAGGCAATCCGACTTCGGCGCAACTTGCAGGGACTTCATATAATTGAAGTCTATGCAAGTCGCTCCGAGGTCGCCCCAAAGTAGTACAGGACCCTTTTTCTAAGTCGGAGCGACTTGTGTCGCTCCCATTAGAACGGGTCCTGTACTACTCAATGGACCGTGACTTGTCAGGCTGACAAGTCGCGCTAGTCTGAATGGGCTCTTAAAGTAATGGGCTCTTAAAAGTACCATTCAGCTCCTATTTGTAAATATTGAACACAGATCCTAATGGAGGCTGATTGCCACTGTAAACAAGCAGGCTTGAGCAGCCACTTGAAAGCCGGTTGAACCCTGCTAGCAGCTTATTTAAAGTAACAATCAGCACTGCTATTAGGATCGTTGTTTAACATTTACAAACTGGAGATGAATGGTACTTTAAAAGCTTTAACAAAGCTTGCTGAAAGCTCTGCAAATGCTTTGTCAAAGCTTGCTGTAAACACACTGCTCTTATGGCACTTTTCCACTGCAAGTACCGGCTCAGCTCCACTCGGCCCTGCTTGGCTCGGTTTGGTTTTACACTGCATGGTACCGCATGGTACGGTGTTGGAAAGGTTTGGTACAGTTTGCTTTTCCACTAAAGTAAAATGGGTGGGATTCTCAGACCATCAGTGGCTAGTAGTGACAAACAGTCAAGGCTGCATGCAAAGGATTGTGGGATATGGTACCGGTATGGCCCTCTTGGAACCACAACTGAGGTGGTACTGTTTAAGCGAGCCGTACCGTTCGGTTCCATGCAGTGGAAAAGCGCCGCCACACCGTACCGAACCGTTCCAACACCATACCATGCGGTACCATGCAGTGGAAAAGCGCAAAAGCGAGCCGAACCGTTCGGTTCCATGCAGTGGAAAAGCGCCTTTATACAAGCTGAAGCCCGTGTGAACCAGGCCTTAGTCTGTAATGAGCAAGGAACTAATGGCAGAAGAACAGACTGGCATGCTCTGTGCCATCATTAGCTCCTAACTAAGGGCTCTGCCAGGCCCTTCCTACAGGAATGCAATGGCTTCATTTTTAAATGCCTCAATTATACAGCTTCTAAATTTAGCTCTCTTAGTTCCCAGTTGCTCCCTATAGAAGTAGAATCATAAAAGAAGGAGCGGTCAGCCGGTTAGGCAACAATTAGGCTGGGGGCCGCTGGGTTTATTGTATGGGAAGGTTACTGTGAATTCTCTGGGAGATCTTACGTAACAAACATTCCAGGGCTGAGGAAAGTGAGAGGACACAGAGAAACTAATGAGAAACAGACAGCAATAACCACCCAAGTTTATAGATCAAGAACAGGGTCGATGGGCATGGCTGATCCTTTAGCCCGGGTTCACACTGATGTGGTGCGGGACATCACATGTAATTCACATAGGAATCGCAGCACATCCCTGTGCCAATTACATGCTGTACCTCTGGGGTGCAATTTGAGGCATGAATTTGTATGGCTCAAATCGCATCGCATTCCCACCAAATTTGTGCAGGACCCTTTTTTTGTCCGCATCAGAATTAGATTGCATGGGTGTGATCTGATTCTGCAACCGAAATGTGATCTGAGAATGCCAATCAGCAGTGTTCAAACTCTAATCAAGAAGTGGAAAATGAGGGGTTCTGTTGAAACCAAACCACGGTCAGGTAGACCAACTAAAAGTTCAGCCACATATGCCAGGTAAATTGTTTGGGATGCAAAGGAAAAACCCAAAGATAACTTCAGGAGAAATACAGGACTTTCTGAAAACGTGTGGTGTGGCTGTTTCAAGGAGACACTTTAAGAAAGATGGGCTGCATGGTCGAGTCGCCAGAAGAAAGCCATTACTATGCAAATGCCACAAAGTATCCCGCTTACAATATGCCAAACAGCACAGAGACAAGCCTCAAACCTTCTGGCACAAAGTCATTTGGAGTGATGAGACTAAAATTGAGCTTTTTGGCCACAACCATAAATGCTACATTTGGAGAGGAATCAACAAGCTCTATGATGAAAGGTACACCATTCCTACTGTGAAACATGGAGGTGGATCGCTGATGTTTTGGGGATGTGTGAGCTACAGGGCACAGGAAATTTGGTCAGAATTGATGGAAAGATGAATGCAGTATGTTATCAAAAAATACTGGAGGAAAATTTTCCCTCATCAGCCCAGAAGCTGCGCATGGGACGTACTTGGGAATTCCAACATGACGATGATCCTAAACACAAGGCCAAGTCGACCTGTCATTGGCTACAGCAGAATAAAGTGAAGGTTCTGGAGTGGCCATCTCAGCCTCCTGACCTCAACATCATTGAGCCGCTCTGGGGAGATCTCAAACGTGCCGTTCATGCAAGACAGCCCAGGAATTTACAGGAACTGGAGGCTTTTTGCCAGCAAGAACGGGCAGCTTTACCATCGGAGAAGATAAAGAGCCTCATCCACAAATACCACAAAAGACTTCAAGCTGTCATTGATGTTAAAGGGGGCAATACAATAAAGGGCTGAACGATAGTCGATGTGATATCGACTATCGTGCTGCGAACGTGGGCGATAGTCACATCGACGGAACATACGATATGGAAGGCAGAAAAGTCGGGAGACTCACAGTGGTGGTAGAAGAACACAGCCTGGCATCCGATCCGTCCCACATGTTCAGTCTAACAAGCAAATGTACTGTCGATGCAGCACCTATTCCCTGCGCTCTGAGTGGTGCAATCCTCTTATCGAACCTGACTGTAGGCTTTGTAGATGAGAACAGATGACACGGCATCTGATAATACTTCAGCCTTGCAGCCCCTCGCTGGACCAGGGTGGTCCGGAAAACACTGTAAACGACAACAAACACAAGGGCGCACCGCCCTAGTGCATTATCTCTTAGACAGGTTTATTAAAATGATAGATTAAAAATACTCACAAACGAGTTTCTTTATAAAAAGCACATCAAATAGAGGCTCTGAAGAAGAGGCGCTGCCTCGAAACGCGTAAGCCTGTACAGCTTCAGGGGACGATCTAATCCCGATCTTGTGGATCTTGTGGGATCCTGAGGATTTTATATCTATTTGATGTGCTTTTTATAAAGAAACTCGTTTGTGAGTATTTTTAATCTATCATTTTAATAAACCTGTCTAAGAGATAATGCACTAGGCCGGTGCGCCCTTGTGTTTGTTGTCGTCCACATGTTCAGTCTGCCTGGCCTGCAGCTAGTTCTGATTGAGCGGTGAGCAGCGCGCCGTGAGCAGTGGCACAGCAAACCAATCACACATGCCTGCACACCTGATTGGTTCGCTGTGCTGCTACTCACGATGTGATTGGTTCGCTGTGCTCACGGCACTCACCGTTCAGTCAGGACATTTCCTCATGTGGTAGGAGTGCAAGTACGACTTTTATGATGTGTTCCATTGTTCCAATCCTTGGTATTCTTCCTTCGGAACAGAGAGGAAGACTGCATTGAAGGGGGCACGCTGTGGGCATTCTGCATTGAAGGGGGCACGCAGTGGGCATTCTGCATTGAAGGGGGCACGCTGTGGGCATTCTGCATTGAAGGGGGTACGCTGTGGGCATTCTGCATTGAAGGGGGCACGCTGTGGGCATTCTGCATTGAAGGGGGCACGCTGTGGGCATTCTGCATTGAAGGGGGCACGCTGTGGGTCGAGACCATAAAGCGATTACACCGTGTAATAAATGACTTACTAAAATGAGGAATTCCTCCCAAGACCAATATAGATTTAGATGTAAGCGCGCTGCTGGAAAGGGCCGAAAAGATCCGGGTTTTACTAGACTGGCGGGCGTTTTTTACTATAATATGTGTTGGAAAATATAAGTTACGGTATATTTCTGAGGACCTCCAAAAAAATATCTCAATATACATCGTTGGGAAAAAAATATCGCAATGTGATTTTTTTTCAATATCGTGCAGCCCTAATACACGGTATTAAGAACTGGGGTATGTAAACTTATTAGCACAACTGTACATACCTTTTCTGAAGCCGATCCAAACCCGGTCACCCATAGACTTACTATGGGGCTTCCGTTGTCGGCTGTGTCCTCTGCACCCGACTACACAGCGAAGCTTCGGCTGACAGCTCAGCATGGGATCGGGTCGGATCGGCTTAAAAAAAGGTAAGTATACGGAGTTCTTCTTTACAGGGCTAGATAGGTTAGTGTTAGATCATGGAGATCTATAGATGCAGAGATTTTAGTGTTAGGGTGGACTTATACTTTAACATCACCCCAAAGTTCCAACCATCTCATTTGCTTGCTCTGCTGTATTTGGTGTACCAGAGACATACCCACAAATACCTCTCAACGGCTTACTGTATATTGTGGGATTATAGCCTTCCCAGACAGGCCATGTTAGGATGCTTTTCTATTTCACACGGGTTCTGCAGCAGTGAAGGGGTTAAGGTGTGGGTAAAGGTCAGAAGGACACGGCACCCCCTGAGCAGATCACCTGTGAAGGCACATTCAGTCTGTGCAGCTATACAAACACATGTGGGGGTTTTAACCTCGCTGGGAACCCAAGTGTCACACCACCCCTCCCGCTAACAGCAAACAGCACCCAGAATGTGACACTTCCCAGGAACCCAAATCATACAAACACAGATTTCATTGCAGGAGGAGAAGCTGTCAATGGGGGATGGGGCCCTGCACCAAGGTAAGACTTTATACCATGGAAAATGCCCTACAAAATCACATCCAATCATTTATTACCACCCTCATACACTTCATGCAGGTACAATCCCACCACTTTCCTAAGGACAAGCAGTCTGCAGAGCAACACCTAAATGTGGTTAGATTTATTTTCCACTGCAAGTACCGGCTCGGCTCTACTCAGCCCTGCTTGGCCCAGTTTGCTTTTCCACTGCTGGAACCGCATGGTACGGTGTTGGAACGGTTCGGTACGGTACGGTACGGTATGGTTTACTTTTCCACTAAAGTAGTACTAAAGTTAAGTGGGTGGGATAACAATGGGGTGGGTGGGATTCTCTGACCAATCAGTGGCTAGTAGTGACTGCATGCAAAGGATTGTGGGATATGGTACCGGGTATGGTACCTCTTGGAACCACAATTGAGGTGGTACTGTTTTTGAGAGCCGTACCGTTCGGTTCCATGCAGTGGAAAAGCGCCGCCGTACCGTACCGAACCATTTCTACACCATACCATGCGGTACCATGCAGTGGAAAAGCACAAAAGCGAGCCGAACCGTTCGGTTCCATGCAGTAGAAAAGCGCCATTACAAACCAAGCCATGAAGTCAAAAGAATTGTCTTTAGATCTCCGAGACAGGATTGTATGGAAGCACAGATCTGGGAAAGGGTACAGAAATATTTTTGCAGCATTGAAGGTCCCAATGAGCAGTGGCCTCCATCATCTGTAAATGGATGGACGGAAGCCATTCCTCAGTAAAAGGCACACGACGGCCCGTCTGGAGTTTGCCAAAAGGCACCTGAAAGATTCCCAGACTATGAAAAACAGAATTCTCTGGTCTGATGAAACAAGGATTTAACTTTTTGGTCTAATTGCAAGCATCATGTCTAGAGGAAACCAGGCACCGCTCATCACATGGCCAATACCATCCCTACAGTGAAGCATGGTGGTGGCAGCATGCTGTGGGGATGTTTTTCACAGGCAGGAACTAGGAGACTAGTCAGGATCGAGGGAAAGATGAATGCAGCAATGTACAGAGACATCCTTGATGAAAACCTGCTCCAGAGCGCTCTGTATCGCAGACTGGGGCGAAGGTTCTTCTTCCAACAGGACAACGACCCTATGCACACAGCCAAGATAACAAAGGAGTGGCTACGGGACAACTCTGTGAATGTCACTGAGTGCCCAGCCAGAGCCCAGACGTGAACCCAATTTACCATCTCTGATTCAAACATCGCAATAAAAATGCAACACAGGTGCATTTTTAAAGCATTACTGCCGTGTTTTTAATGCGTTTCAATGGGAAGGTGCGTTTTTTTACCGCACTAAACATGCACCATAAATGCGGCAAGCAGGATTTTTTACACCGCAACGGAAGCGCAACGCCCCAGAGTGATGTCCAGGAGTAAGAACAACCCATTGATGCCACTGGAGGAAAAGAAAGAACTCAAGGGGGGAGATTTACTAAAACTGGAGCACACCGAGTCTGGTGCAGCTGTGCATGGTAACCAATCAGCTTCTAACTTCTGCTGGTTCAGTTAGTGCCGGTACACACATATGCGATGCGGGAACCCTGCGAATCCACTACGGGTTCCTGCATCGCATTAAACTCGCAGGCAGTTCACACTGCCCTATGCGAATCACTGGGGGTGTCAATACAAAGTTAACGACACCCCCAGATAAGTTCACATATCACAGTGCGATCTGTCAGTTCGGACATGAGTCGGATCGCTTTGGTGTGAACACCCATGCGATCCGATTCTGCTGCGGAACCAAAAAAGGGTCCTGTGCGAGTTGTGACCGAATGCAATGCGAATTCAGCCATACAATCTCTATGGCTGAATTTGCATCGCACAGACATCGCATGTGATTTGCAGAGCAGTGCGCTCCGAATCACATGCGATGTCTTGTCATCACACATATGTAGAGAAAGAGATGTACACCGCTCAGGCAGTTTGGAACTTCACAGCCAGCCTTGGGTGCAGGACCTGGGATCGCCACCGCAGACAAAATACAAGAGAAATGGCCGCAGACCAGGCAATAGCTCACGATGAAAGGCTTTATTGAACAAGGATGCAAGGATGGTAGACATGTTTCACATGACTCACAACGTGCTTGTTCACTACGTACCGTTTCCCCGAAAATAAGACAGTGTCTTATATTAATTTTTGCTCCCATAGTTGCGCTAGGTCTTATTTTCAGAGGATGTCTTATTTTTACATGAAGTAGAATCCTGTGTCATTTTGATTCCCCCCCCTTCTGATCCTCCTATGTCATTTTAAGTGATCCCACTCCCCCCACTACTGTGCCAGTGGACACCTTCACCAGACATCCCCCCCACCCCTTTATCAGACATTTCCCCCCCTACCTCAGTCACCCCTGTGTGTCCACACAATGTCCTGCCCCGCGCTACTCACTGTCTAATTGTGAGTCACCCAGACTCCATCAGGGCAGAGCGAGCAGCAGGCAGCAGCTTGTCCTGGCGGCGGCGCGGGCTCTCTGATCAAAAGAGACCTCGCACTTTCTGTCTGCTCTGGCTGCGCTGCGGCCAACAGTGAGCTGCGTGGCGGCGTCCGCCGCTACGGTTCTGAGTTACGGTAGCTTCGGGGGGCCTTATTATCGGGGAGGTTTTATTTTCAGGGGGATGCCTTATATTTCAGCGGTAGGCAAAACTGTAAGTAGGTCTTATTTTCGGGGGATGTCTTACTTTCGGGGAAACAGGGTAGTAAAAGTGAACAAGAACGCTGTGAGTCGTGTGAAACATGTCTACCATCCATTTTGCTGTACCTTGCATCCTTGTTCAATAAAGCCTTTCATCGTGAGCTATTGCCTGGTGTGCGGCCATTTCTCTTGTATCGCACATATTTAAAACGGGGACTCACTGCATGAACTGCTATGCAAATTTTTAATGAATGTATCCCCCTAGTCCCTGTTCACACCTGTGAATCTCTTTATTGTGATTGCTGTGCATGGGGCAGCTCATTCAAATGAATAGGCTGCCTAATGCAAAGCATGTGATACGCGTATATAACTGTATCTATGCATTTGCCTGTATAAATCTTAGTAGTAGCTGCATGCACATGCCACATTGTTGGTGTCTATCCCATTATAATGGGTACATGCACCGTTTACTGATGAACTTTCCTTCCTGTAATATGCCAGTGCTTTGTGATTGTGGGAAATCCAAGTAAAAAAAAAAAAAGCAAAACTAACATAGAATAATATAAAGCTGCAGGGAAGTCAGAGAACGCTGAGACCTTCCCGTAAAAGGAGAAAGTCTGCAGAGATGGTGAAGCCGCGCACAGTACAATGGGATCATCTGACTCTTAGTCACTGACATAATATTCCAGTCTGATAAAAGGGGGCCGAGAAAACCCCTCCGTCACTCATCATGACTCACATACGCTGCAAGCAAGATGTGTAGCAGAATACACTATATTTCAGCTATGGCTAAGACATCAGTCCTGGTATATTACACAGCGGCTGCGTCATCAGCCCCTGAGATATCGCATCCAGGCTGTCCGTAAGTCTGGGGCTCCGGAGAGCTGCCTGGCAGAGGCGGTGTGTGTGTACTCCGGGTTATTCTAATTCCCTGGCAAGCTTCTCTTTCCCACAGTTCCTGAGCAGGGGAGCCATGTGAAACGGCACGATATGCGATTTCCTCCCCTACAAGCCGCCTGCATTCCGTGCACAGACAAACAGACCGGAGGACGTCACTGCAAGACGCACTGTTTACATATTACAGACGACCAGCAAAGCCGCGCTAATATTTACTGCGGCCTCCGAAATATGACCTTTAAAAGAACATATAGCATATATTCAGTGATTTCACAGCACTTACTGGGCACACTGGGGTTCACTTTCACACTGATCTGCTGCAAAAACGCATATGCATTTTTGCTGTGATTTTACCGCATTTGCGGTGTGGTTTTTTTAACCGCTTCCGGACCGCCCACCGCCGATTTACTGCGGCAGGGCGGCCCTCCTGTGCAAACAGACGTAGGTTGGAGGTGGTGCAGGCTTGCTGGGTTTACTGGCATTCAGGCTTGGCGTTTTTTTAATTACATATTTTTTAATTACATGTAGATCTACATCGGTTGCGTGCCTGCAGCTAGGGGGCGAGCGCACGCCGCTGGCGGCGCACTCCTGCCCCCACTCGGCAGTGGGGACACCGATGCACGGGGCAGGCGGCTCCGATTGCTGCCTGACACCCATGATTGCTCCCCGCTGAGAGAGGACGGTCAGCTGTTGTAAACACAGCTGACCGTTCTTCTCTCTGGAATGATCACAGAGCTCTCTGTGGTGATTTCACAAGCCACGCCCCCCATACAGTTAGGAACACACCCCAAGGTACACATTTAACCCCTTGATCACCAACAGTGTTAACCCCTTCCCTGCCAGTGTCATTATTACAGTAACAGTGCATATTTTTAGCACTGATTACTGTAGTAATGTCACTGGTTCCCCCAAATGTGTCAAAAATGTCAGGTAGGGGTCCGATCTGTCCGCCACAATGTCGCATAAAATGACCTAAATCTTTCCCGTAGTTAGTAGACGTGATAACTTTTGCGCAAACCAATCAAAATACGCTTATTGCGATTTTTTTTAACAAAAATATGTAGCCGAAAAAAAATTGGACTAAAATGTTAAAAAATTTAGATTTTTACATTTTTTTTTTTTTTGGGAATGTTATATAGCAGAATGTGAAAAATATTGTTTTTTCTTCAGAATTGTCACTCTTTTTTGTTTAAAGCGCAAAAAATAAAAATCGCACAGGTGATCAAATACCACCAAAAGAAAGCTCTGTTTGTGGGAAAAAAAGGATGTCAATTTTATTTGTGCACAGTGTCGCACGACTGCGTAATTGTCTGTTAAAGTAACGCAGTGCAGAATTGCAAAATATGGCCTGGTCATTAACCACTTAAGCCCCGGAGGATATGGCTGCTAAACGACCAGGGAGTATTTTGCGATTCGGCACTGCGTGACTTTAATGGACAATTGCGCGGTCGTGTGACACTGTACCTAAACAAATTTGACGTCCTTTTTTTCCCACAAACAGAGCTTTCTTTTGGTGGTATTTGATCACCTGTGCGATTTTTTGATCATGACGCTATAAACAAAAAAAGAGCATCAATTTTGCAAAAATAACAATATTTTTCAAATTTTTTTAAATGAAATTCCCCAAAAAAAAATTTAAAAATCAAAATTTTTTAACATTTTCAGCCAATTTGTTTTATGCTACCTATGTTTGGTAAAAAAAAAAAAAAAAAAAAAAAAAAAAAAAAAAAAAAAAATCGCAAAAAGCGTATTTTTATTGGTTTGCGCAAAAGTTATTGCGTTTACTAACAAAGGGAAAGATTTTTGTCATTTTTGTCGTTTTTTTTTTAACGCGTAATGGCGGGGATCTGCGATTTTTTTTCCGGTACTGCGACATTGCGGCGGACAGATCGGACCCTTGACTGACATTTTTTACTTTTTTGGGGTTACCAGTGACATTTCTACAGTAATCTGTGCTATACATATGCACTGTTACTGTAAAAATACACTGGTAGTGAAGGGGTTAACTTTATTTGAGAGGGAGGGGCTGTGTGTGTCCCTAGGGGCGTGATTCTTACTGTCATTGGCTGTGGCTTGAGATGTAAGGACACTGATCAACGGTTCTACATTGTAGAACCGTGTGATCAGTGTTTTTACACCGAGGAGAATGACAGGTGGCTTGTTTACACAAGCTGCCTGACATTCTCCCTCTCCCCCGACGATCGCCGAGTGACCGGCGGACATCGGGTCCGCCGGTCACACGCACGGGGGGGGGGGTGCGCGGGAGCGCGCTCGCTCCCCAGAGCCTCACAGGCTAGCGACGTAGACCTGGAAGCTCCTGTTAATCGGGTTGCCCATAAATGTTACGCAGAAGTAGTGCAGCTGAATGGGAGAATTATTCCAACTCTGCTACTTTGGCCTTAAATTTGAAATTCCTTTTTCAATTTCCTGTAATTCTCTCTATATTGGAGTAGACTCTATAATCTGATAAGTAGGAGGAGATTAATTATGCAGAGTGGGTGGAGCTTCGGGGAAATGGGTGTGGTAATTGATAGCTGTGCTGCAAAGTGTCCCTGGAAATGTTTTTTAAATGTTGGCAACTATGATATATGTATGTATGTGATCATCCCTCCTTTGTGACCTTGAAAGTCCTACTTTTCTAGATATTTGGTTGTTTAATATTCAAATTGGATGATGGCCAACAGTACTCGGTATTTTCTATGATCGCTTTGTAAACGGTTGTTGCCATAGAAATACCTGAAATAAATATGTGATCCCCCCAATTTATATTTCCCATTGATCTTGGAGTTTAGCTGAGTGTGTGATGTGTGAACTCCAATCTACATTGTGGCCCAGGTTAGTAACACAGATAGTAAGCAGCAGTAATCTGGTGTAATGTCCCAGTAAGAGATTTTATGATCTGTTACATCATTGCTAAGATTCCCCCTTCCAGATCACTGGCACAAAGGTCAGATTTCTTCATATTGCAGCAGATCGGTCACATGAGTGCTGACATTTCCCCGTCTGTCTCCTGACGCTCAGTCACATTGGATCTGTAGTACATCCCACCACGAAGCTCCAACAAAGCAGGCTCAATGACATTCCTACATTGCTCAGCGCTGACAGCGCTCTACATACATCTATTTATCAACAGAGGCTGATGAAAACCGGAAACTTGTTTATAGAAAACATCCACGTGCCTACACCCAACGCTGGAATCATTTCCACACACAGCCGTGCAATTCACCTACAACCAGGGATGAATATATCAATATAGTGTGTATGGATAAAAAAAAAAAAAAAAAAAATGGATAAAAAAAAAATGGATAAAAAAAAATGGATAAAAAAAATGGATAAAAAAAAAAAAATTGATAAAAAAATGGATAAAAAAATGGATAAAAAAAATAATGGATAAAAAAAAAAAAATGGAAAAAAAAAAAAATGGATAAAAAAAAAAAAAAAAAAAAAAAATATATAGTGTGTTCCAAGCAGAATACGTTTAATTTCCGATTCACACCAATGTAATGCAGGAAACCCTGAGAATCAGTTCCGGTTCCCGCATCGCACCAGAATCCCACACTGAGATCTGCAAACCGCTGGGGGTGTCAATGTAAAGTTATTAACACCCCCAGATTGGTTCGCAGCTCAAAATGCAAGCTGTGAAATGGTGCAGGAATCATATCGCATAGGTGTGAACACCCATGCTATCCGATTCCAGTGCGACCCAAAAAAAAAGGGTCCTGCACCATTTTGGTGGGAATGCAATGCAATTTCAGCTATACATTTTCTATGGCGGAAATCGAATCGAACAGACATGCGGTGCGATGCGAACTGCACAGCAATGTGGTGCGAATCATATGCGATGTCTGGCATCGCACTAGTGTAAATCGGTGTTCTATCAAAATACCACTACCTATCAGATTCTGCAACCGGAAGTGACATACAGACCAGAACAACTTGCTGCGCATGCGCCATGCGTTCCAACATGGCCGCTTTGCGTTCCAATAGGTTTCCTAATGTGAAAGAACATGGAGCAGAGGTGGACATCTTCTTACACCCATGCAAGTCTTGAATTTTACATTTATTTTAGCAGTAAACTCTCCTTATATACTGAATCACAGTATTGCATTTCTATTATTATTGTATTCTAGTAAATATAGAGAGAAACTTGCAGGTAGAAGGTGGTGACGGCCATCTTGGTACACCCGACACTGCTCAGCGCCAAACTGATTATATAGTGAAATAGACTATTTGACTCGGTGGCGGTGAAATAGTCTATTCCTATATATAAGGTGAATTTACTGCTAAAATGAATGTAAAGTTCAAGACTTGCGTGGGTGTAAGAAGATGTCTGCCTCTGCTTCTCATTCTGTCACATTAGGAAACCTATTGGAACGCATAGCAGCCATGTTGAAACGCATGGCGCATGCGCAGTAAGTTCTCCTCGTCCAAACGTCACTTCCAGTTGCAGAATCTGATAGGTAGCCGTATTCTGATAGAACACCGGCACTAAAGCTGTACTCTGGGATAAGAGAGCAATTTGGGGGGGGGGGGGTTGTTTTGGTGATTTACTAAAACTAGAGAGTGTAAAATCTGGTGCAACTCTGCATAGAAACCAATCAGCTTTGAGACATTTTTTTTTTTTGTAAAAGCCTAACTGAACAAACTGAAGTTAGAAGCTGATTGGCCACTAGGCACAGCTGCACCATATTTTACATGCTCTAGTATTGGTAAATCAACCCCACTGTCTACATGCATTCGTTATGTGTATTCTTCTTGAATCTCGGTGAGCTTTGTGTATTTCTTCCAGATCTGTGCAGTAATCCAGTGTGAGACTTTCCCTCTGTACAGGAGCTTCCTGTAATAAAGACCGCTCACTGCTGCTCTTTTTCCTTGTGACGGGTGACCGGTCTGGTCTCCACCCTCTCCTGTAGGTTCTGCAGACAGCCTGTAAAGGGAGGGGCCAGCTGGGACCCTCCCACAGCTTGACTTGCAGCACAGTGATGATGTCACTGCTATTTTTAGAGGGTAATATCTTGCTTTGTAAAGGGATTCTACACAAATATTTGATTTATATCTTTTGCTGTTGTCAAGGAATTTATTTAAATGAAAATTTTGCACCTGGAGGGAAAAGTATTATTTGTTCAGTTCAATTTTTTTTCAATCAGTTCTGCAAATATTTAAATCCAGGACTCCCCATAGAATACAGTATAGTCATCTATCCGGCAGCTCATTTCTCTTCCCTCTCTCTCCTCTATTCAAGTACTGAAAGTGGTTCTAAAGCCTTAATACATTAAAGTTATTGTAAAGTCTATTTTTTTTCTATTAAAATAACAAACTATATACTTCCCTCCTCTGGGCAGTTGGTTTTGTACAGGGCAGCCCAGATCCTCCTCTTCTGGGATCCCTGGCTGGAGCTCCTGACCCCTCCCTCCTGTTGAGTGCCCCCACAGCAAGCAGCTTGCTATGGGGGCACCCGAGCCAAGCTGCAGCTCCGTGTGTCCATTCAGACATGGAGCTGCCGTTCAGCCCCGCCCCTTCTCTCTCCTGATTGGCTAACTGGGTTTGATTGACAGCAGCTGGAGACAATGGTGCCACTTGTGTGTCTCAGCCAGGAGAGGGAGTCCTGGAAGGTTGAGGCCCTCGTGGACATCGCTGGATAGAGAGGGGGCTCAGTTAAGTACTAATGGGACTGCTGCACACAGAAGGCTTTTTATTTCATGCATAACAATAATAAAAAAAAAATCTTCTGACTTTACAACCCCTTTAATTTAACAAACATTTTATGCCAGGGAACCCCCCCAGCCCATCCTTATACCTGAGCCCGATATTTATCCAGTGCTGGCACGGAAGCAGAGGCTCTCCCCCTCCTCACTGGGCAGCCAATGGCTCCCACTACGGTTAATTCAATTCTGTGACAAGGGAGCATGGGCAGCCGCACTGTCTGTGTCTATAGATGCAGATAGGGCTGCTTGGAAGCAAGCCTGCCGGAGTGCCCTCATAGAAAGCGGCTTTCTATAGGGGCCCTTGCTGAAGAGAAGGAGCCAGGAGCGTCGGCAGGGGGCACCAAGTGGAGGACTGGGGCTGCCCTTTGCAAAACCACTACACAGGGCAAGCAAGTATAACGTGATTGTTATTTTAATATTAATATAAAAATAAAAAAAAAGTCATTAGCTTTACATTCACTTGAAGCCTCGTATGCATTGCACACTGTTGGCTGCCTGTGTCCCCTGCGGTGCACAGGACTCGGCAGTGATACAGGGGACAGAGGACGGTTTTGTAGCATGCATGCAGGGTAGGGGCATCTGACACAAGTGTTGAATTCCATTGGTTTGGAGTCTCTAGAGCTGGAATGGATGAGGGGTAGGAGACCTTCCACCCCTATGTAGCTAACTAATCTCATCAGCACTGCCTGATATACAGACAAGCGCAAATGACTGGAGGGGGGAGGGGGGGGGACACTCTTTTTAAAGTACTGCTTGAAAGGATTGCAGTCTCCTGTTTCATGACTTTGTCTTTGAAACACTGGTGCTTATTTAGCGTCTACATATTTACAGGCAAATAGTTTATGACGTATGCAAATTCTGTTTCTTGTTGATCTTTTAGATTCTAAAGAATCCCTGCAGTCTTTAATGCTGTGAAACACACACAATGCACATGGTAGTCAGAGACCATGTTAAAGAGGAATGTTCCCCCCCCATAGATTATACAATTTCCTTTCCTACCACCCAAATTGCTGGATTCCCCCAGCAACACAGTCAATGCTAATGTAGGAATCTGTCTTGCAGTGCTATTGTGCAGTGGGGAGCTTTACCTGCTGGCAGAACATAATGATCACTGCTGGCAGAACATAATGATCACTGCTGACAGCTATGGCCGCCAGCAGTAATTGCATGGAAAAAATCTGAGAGGCTGCAGGTACTGAAGTCAATCAATGGATAGACTGCAGCACAATCAGCCTGCCCACAGATGGATCAAATCCCAGCTGGTCCCTGCTGAATCAGCCGAGATTCTAACCATCTTTGGCCAGCATAAGGGGGTATTTTGGAGTGAAAGAGTAACTCCACTTTTGTTGAGAATCAGACATTTCCCTCTGGGTGATCGCTGTACATTGCAGGGATTCTACCGTTGTTGCAGATTACGACCTTTTATTATTCCAAAGGAGTAACGATCTGCTTGTCTGTGTCCATGTGGACAGTGAATCTAATTGAAGTGGTTTCATAATGATCAATCGGCTGATGTAATGAGGAAAGTGGCTGGGCCTGTATCCCTTTAGATGT
The DNA here is from genome assembly GCF_965119305.1 of Pelophylax lessonae. Classification (NCBI taxonomy): domain Eukaryota; kingdom Metazoa; phylum Chordata; class Amphibia; order Anura; family Ranidae; genus Pelophylax; species Pelophylax lessonae. Next base: position 273,383,461 of record NC_138775.1, on the reverse strand, counting down.
GTTCCTATTGGGAGTATCTCACCAAAAATGATATTTTTGTTGCAGGGGATGCCAAAATTCTGACTTGTATCTTAGTGAAGACTTCTGGGAAAATCAGTGAGCCAATCACACAAGCAGGAGATAATGTTTCTGGGGGGGGGGGGGGGCGTTTTGTATACATTCTGTGTACAGAAAGCCTCAAGGTTGCCATATTGAATTGCACAGAAAATTACAGCGGCTGCAGAGCGAAAAGAAAGGGTTCTTTTTAAGAACATTTGATTACAATATAACTTGAGTCACAATTGTATACGCTCTGTTATTTTATTTATTTGCAATTGTTTTTCCCCCCACTAAAGTGGAGATCACCTTGAAGGCTTGCTTAAAGTGATTAAGTCTCACTTTTTTTCAATAAAAAAAACAAACATGTTATACTTACCTTCACTGTGCCGTGGATTTGCACAGAGCAGCATGGATCCTCCTCCTCTCTGGTCCCTCTTCGGTGCCCTGTGCCCCTCCCTCCTGTTGAGTGCCCCCACAGAAAGCAGCTTGCTATGGGGGCACCCCCCCTCTCTCTCCTAATTGGCTGACTTACTTTGACTGACAGCAGCGGGAGCCAATGGCGCTGCTGCTGTGTCTCAGCCAATCAGCAGGCAGAGTCTTGTGGACATCGCTGGACATAGATGGGGCTCAGGTAAGTATTAGGGGGGCTGCTGCACACAGAAGGCTTTTTATTTTAATGCATACATATAAAAAAAACCTTCTGACTTTACAACTCCTTTACAGAAGAAGTAAACTCTTCCTTTTTTTTCCCCCCTGCAAAGTAAATGCATAATCTGCTAGTATGCATTGCATACTAGCACATTATGTGACACTTACCTGCAACGAAGCATGTGTTGTCCCTCCTGCCGGCTGCATCCATTTTCCCCTGTCTTCCTTCTGGTCTGCGGACTCCAGCTGTATTACCGGAGCCGCGTGACGTCACTACTGCACATGCGTGGGAGCCGCCGGTCACGGCACAGGGCTCTTAAGAAACGGCATGGGCGGCCGTTTCTTCAGAGCGCATGCGCTGATGACATCATCGGCTGCATGCACTATAAATATCTCCTAAACAGTGCAAGTTTAGGAGATATTTACAGTACCTCTAGGTAAGCCTTATTTTAGGCTTACCTATAGGTAAAAGTCCTCAAAGTGGGTTTACAACCACTGTAAGTCTACATTTCCAATATTGCGACCCCAAAGTCACGCAATTTACAGTGCGACTTTGGAGTGCAGCTTTGATCCAACTTTACACTCTCTGGACCAAAGTCACATCAAAGTGGTGCAGGCACCTTTTCAAAGTCGCATAGATTAGAATGGGTGCTATTGAAATCAATGGGCTGTGACTTTATGTGTCCAAAGTCGCATGACAAGTCGCACTAGTGGAAACGTAGACTAAACTTTATTTAGGATGTAAATGATATGATGGAGTTGAGAACAATTCTCTTATTAATGGCAAGGTCTAATTTGGTAATCTTGACCTTTACCCCACTGAGGTGTAAGTTTTAAATGTATTTCCATGTAAAAAAAAGAGGAGGAAAGAAAGCAGGAGGGGTGAGCAATGTGAATGACACGAACACAGGTGTGGGTGCAATGCAGAGCCTGCCTCTATCGTCACACAGAAACCTTTTATTGTTACCAACAAACCACACGCCAAATTTCGGCAGCAGGTAACTCGGTACTAAGAGTAGGTGGACTGTGAAACTTGGCAGCACAAATCTGCTTCTTGGCACTCGGCGGCCCGCAATGTTTACCCGACATCCCAGCAGTGGCACGCCCTGCCAACCGCACGCAATGTCACTCTGCTCTGCACATACCAGACGGCAGATTATATGAAAATTGGGAGACTTGCCCACACACCCATCTGGGCTTTGTGGGGGACAATATTCCATACATGGAATGCAAATATTGGCTGGATACCATAGAGAATGGATGATCTCTAAAACACTAAATCATGTCATACGAGTCATTTAATCTCTGCTACAAGTCACTAATAACCGTGATTAACAGCCATTTGTAATTAGAGATCTGATCGCTAGAGCTGCTGCCGATTTGTTGCTGCTGCAAGCTTCTTTCTTTTTTTTTTTTTAGTATTTTTATTGAGAAAATTTTGAAAACAAGTACAAAAGTAAATCCCAAAAGGGACATTTCAAACAACAGTAGAAATTAGGAAAAAAATAATTATCGGCAAAGCCGATATATCGAGGGCCGATCTGCACTTTCCCCAATATACCGAAATCGGCCCCTGAGGTTACCGATATTGCTGATATTTCGGGAAAGTGCTTGTACCGGAATGATGCATGCAGCTAGAGGCATCACCCTGGTACCGGCGTCCATAGCTGACAGACAGCTGTCTTGTAATGACAACCGATGCGGCTGAGAAGCCGCTCTGCTGTCATTACAAGGAGTGGGAGGGGACGTCCCTCCCCCCTACCGCCGCCTTCCGTGGCTCGCGCGGGTCTCCCGTCCCACTGGGAGACCTGGGCAACCATCCTGCACGGCCGCCGAAGAGAAGACCCGATCATAGCCACATTCGGCTCTGATCAGGTCTCCATGTAAAAACCCGGAAGTGATGTCATGTGATGAGTGACGCGTTTCCGAGCGTGCGCAGTAGCCTCACAGGGCGTGCACGCTTCTTTCTCAAGTGCAGAGGCCACTGCACTTGAGAAAGGAGCGTGCAAGCCCTGTGAGGCTACTGCGCACACTCGGAAACGCGTTGTGCTGCTGGATCTGTCACGCTGGGCTCTCCTATCTGTCGGCGCCGGATGTACTGAGGAGCAGGGTGCCCTCCTGAAGCCGCCAGCCATCCTACCCAACGGTCTCTCGGCTCACCAGGTGTCTCCCTGAGGAACAGAACACCTTCCTGAAGGCGCCGGCCATCCTACTATCTGGTCTCTTGGCCCTCCAGACATCTCCCTCCTTCACCATCCCCTGCAACACCTCTTGGAGCCACAACATCCAGCCGTGGACCCCTGTGTTCCTGCAGACCACCTAACAGATGAGCTATTTTATACGGTTTTAAATGTGAGCAGTTTTCCATGACCTGCCTTACCCTTTTAATTAAACTGATAACACTTAGGCTCCATTCACACTACCGCAGCACGACTTCGGGGGCGACCTGTGAAGTCCCGTGCACCGCGACTTCGGCACGACTTGCACGGACTTCATATAATGAATGTCTATGCAAGTCGCTCCGGGGTCGCCCCGAAGTAGTACAGGACCCTTTTTCTAAGTCGGAGCGACTTGTGTCGCTCCTATTAGAACGGGTCCTGTAGCACTGCAAGGACCGCGACTTGTCAGGCTGACAAGTCGCCTGACAAGTCGCGGTAGTGTGAATGGAGCCTTAGAGGTGCTCTGCCTTTTGTTTTTATTTCCACTTTCAGAGCTGACTTCCCTCGGCAGCTGAGCTGGCCCTGAGTGTCATCTATTTCAGCCATCAACTACACCAGACTAATGACTATACATGAACTGCATACCCCTCGATGCTATATAGGTATGTGTGATGCACCAACTCCTATCCTGCTTGTTCAAGAAACCCCTATAAATCACCTTATTATCCCTTAGGCCAGCCATTCTGTGGATGATTGACCTCCTGTCTGATGGTGCCTGCATTGATCCAGTTCTAACACCACTTGGCAAATGCGTCACATGCCTGACGAAGGGGTTCTGCGTGACACCGAAACATTGCACCTATCGTGACGTGATCCTTTTGCAATAAAACGTTTCTTCGGACTGCTGTGCAAGATCCATGGTGTGCTGACGAATAGGTTTGTATCTAATAGAACTGCAATCACCTACATAATGAGAATGGAATACGTAACTTGTGAATATGTAACCTGTGTGTATCTGGCTCTGATACCAACCAGTGCCTCACAGCACGTCCCTGGTGGGTAACGTACCCTTACCCTTGCAGTGGGGAGGGGACCCCATCCAAGGGTAAATGTATTTCATCCTTGGAGTTTAGCTTTATATCCAGTTATTGATTTTGTCATTAGTATCCCACATGGCACAGTATTGTACAGCTTAACCACCCTTACCGTAATCAGCTCGACAGACGGTAAAATCTTCAGCCTTCACCATCAGCTGATGTTAGTAAATCCTTTTCCAGCAGATGCAATAAGCTAAGTGTTTGCCCCTTGCTTCTGGATAGCCGTATACTTATTAAATTAGATCAGCCTTATGTGTGTTTTTTTTCCGTCAATTGAAGTGTTACTAAATCTACAACCATTAAATCAGTCTGTATATGCAGTAAAGCATGCTTGTTATACTCACTATGGAACCTAAGGGGTTAATCCCTGCACTATGTAAAAAGGCTTTTTGACCCTGTCTTCTCTGATTCACCCCTTCTTCCACTGTCCCCAATCCATCTCCTGACAAGACTGAGCCTTGGGGGCACTCTGCACATGCTCAGTTTGGCGTATATGGCTAGAGATTTTTTTTTTTCTTAGGAGGGTGCATGTGATCAGCACAGGGCCAATCGGCACTGTCCAGACAGAGGGCCAGGGGTCCTGCAGCCTCATAGGACAGTCATAGGAGAATGAAAACTCCTGCTACAAGCTTTAACCAGACACTGATAGAAGTCACAAGACTGCTATATACTGCTGATGGGAAAAGGTATTTAGCAGTTTATAGTCACTAAAATAAATGCCGTTCTGTGTACTGCAAGAGACCAGATATAGTGAATGCAGGTCTCTGTAGTAAGAGCGGGCGCCATTTCTGACCACCTTTGAAAAATGCTATTTTCCTGGCTTCCTCTGGCACAAGTGTGATCTGAACTAGAGAACACCCCATCGGTATGCTTGTTCTGGGACGTATAAACCCACAGCGTATGCATGAAAGCCAGAAAAATAGCATTATTAGAGGAGGAAGTCAGGACAATCTCAATGCAGAATTATTTTGGACAAGACCAGTTTTATTAATCCAATCATCACTGGAAAAAACTTCTAGTGGTGCAGCTGCCCATCAGCTCACCTCTGAACCCCCATCCTGCCCCCTACATTCCCTATACTAACTTACAAGTTATTTATGAAGGGGGATTTCTATTTTTTTCTACATCCCAAGTTCGCTTATGCAGCTGCTGCCTGAGCTGTAAAACTCACCTCCTCCCCATAGAAGAATTAGGCCATCTTATTATGTGTCCTAGAATTACATGTGATATAAGCATCATATAAGAGCGCTGTGAATGCATGGAGCATAATGCCCCGTTCACCCCTCAGCAACGCCAAGCGATGCTGCCATGTTGCATTTTTTTTCTTGGCATGTTTTTTGGAACGGCATCATTGAATTTAAATACGCCTCAAAAAACGCACCAAAGAAGCTCATGTACCAGTTTAGGCACTGAGCCAGGTGCGATTGGCGTTCCGTGTTTTGCTGTGATTTTTGTGCATTTTGTGGAATGACATTTATATTGGCGTGACACTCTAGGCCACAGGTGTCAAACACAAGGCCCGCGGACCGAATGCGCCCCCCCAGGCCATTTCATGTATCCCTCGCACCTCTCCTGCAGCTGTGCCACCCCCCTTGTCTCTTTATTCGGCAGCAGAGGACAGAACTCCTTTGCAAGATCCTGCACTCCTCTGCGCAGCTGCAGAAAGGCTCGTCTTTGCCCCCCCCCCCTTCGCAGCAGTCCACATCAGAGAGGAGGGCAGAACTCCTCCTACAGATCCTGCGCCTCTCTGTGCAGCTGCACCACCACCTTGCCTTTGCCTCCCCTGGTCTTAGCATTTAGCAGACTCTGGAAGGTGACTCCAGCCCTCCTCTGGTTCTCCTCCAGACCCTGCAATTCTTCCCAGACCCACCTAAATCTTTTTCCTGGCAGCAGCACAAGGTAAGGGGGTGCATTGTGATGGAAGGAAGGGTGGGTGACTCTTGACTTCTGATGGTGGGGGGCTCTTGACATCTCATGTAAGGGTAAAAGGGGGCGTGAGGTGCTCTGAAAATCGAATCTTACAGATATAACCGGCCCTTTGAGGGGAACCATAATGCTGATGCGGCCCGCTATTTAATTTAGTTTGACACCCCTGCTCTAGGCCAGTATTTCTCAACCTTTTTTTCAGTCAAGGCACCCTTAAAAGTTATGGACAATCTCGAGGCACCCCATTCTAAAATGTAAAAACTATTCTAATAGTTTTGCATAACGCAGCAACATCCACACATGTAGGACACCCAACGTTAGAGGTGATTTATTCTTCCAAAGCAAATACACTTTTGCAAACTGGTACTGACTAGTATTCCAATGTTTCTCTTCTCCCCCAGTTTTCCCAATCACTCAGCTAAGATTCCCTCAAATGCTGATAAAGAGGGGCAGGGGAAGGTCAAACAAGGATCCTATGGAGGCAACGGACATCCTCCTTATCAACCGGTGATGCCATTAGTCATTAGGATGCTGGAGGCTAGAAGGTTTTAATGGTGCACAATGAAAACCTGTGGTTTTGTGTAACGAACCTAGAGATGGAGTCGGTTGGGAAACCAGGAGTCTCTAGAGATGGAGCCGGTTGGGAACCAGGAGTCTCTAGAGATGGAGCCGGTTGGGAACCAGGAGTCTCTAGAGATGGAGCCGGTTGGGAACCAGGAGTCTCTAGAGATGGAGCCGGTTGGGAACCAGGAGTCTCTAGAGATGGAGCCGGTTGGGAACCAGGAGTCTCTAGAGATGGAGCCGGTTGGGAACCAGGAGTCTCTAGAGACGGAGCCGGTTGGGAACCAGGAGTCTCTAGAGACGGAGCCAGTTGGGAACCAGGAGTCTCTAGAGACGGAGCCAGTTGGGAACCAGGAGTCTCTAGAGACGGAGCCGGTTGGGAACCAGGAGTCTCTAGAGACGGAGCCGGTTGGGAACCAGGAGTCTCTAGAGATGGAGCCAGTTGGGAACCAGGAGTCTCTAGAGATGGAGCCAGTTGGGAACCAGGAGTCTCTAGAGACGGAGCCAGTTGGGAACCAGGAGTCTCTAGAGACGGAGCCAGTTGGGAACCAGGAGTCTCTAGAGACGGAGCCAGTTGGGAACCAGGAGTCTCTAGAGACGGAGCCAGTTGGGAACCAGGAGTCTCTAGAGACGGAGCCAGTTGGGAACCAGGAGTCTCTAGAGACGGAGCCGGTTGGGAACCAGGAGTCTCTAGAGACGGAGCCAGTTGGGAACCAGGAGTCTCTAGAGACGGAGCCAGTTGGGAACCAGGAGTCTCTAGAGATGGAGCCAGTTGGGAACCAGGAGTCTCTAGAGATGGAGCCAGTTGGGAACCAGGAGTCTCTAGAGATGGAGCCAGTTGGGAACCAGGAGTCTCTAGAGATGGAGCAAGTTGGGAACTAGGAGTCTCTAGAGATGGAGCCGGTTGGGAACCAGGAGTCTCTAGAATTGGAGCCGGTTGGGAACCAGGAGTCTCTAGAGACGGAGCCGGTTGGGAACCAGGAGTCTCTAGAGACGGAGCCGGTTGGGAACCAGGAGTCTCTAGAGACGGAGCCGGTTGGGAACCAGGAGTCTCTAGAGACGGAGCCGGTTGGGAACCAGGAGTCTCTAGAGACGGAGCCGGTTGGGAACCAGGAGTCTCTAGAGACGGAGCCGGTTGGGAACCAGGAGTCTCTAGAGATGGAGCCGGTTGGGAACCAGGAGTCTCTAGAGATGGAGCCGGTTGGGAACCAGGAGTCTCTAGAGATGGAGCCAGTTGGGAACCAGGAGTCTCTAGAGATGGAGCCAGTTGGGAACCAGGAGTCTCTAGAGATGGACCAAGTTGGAAACCAGGAGTCTCTAGAGATGGAGCCAGTTGGGAACCAGGAGTCTCTAGAGATGGAGCCAGTTGGGAACCAGGGGTCTCTAGAGATGGAGCCGGTTGGGAACCAGGAGTCTCTAGAGATGGAGCCGGTTGGGAACCAGGAGTCTCTAGAATTGGAGACGGTTGGGAACCAGGAGTCTCTAGAGATGGAGCAAGTTGGGAACCAGGAGTCTCTAGAGATGGAGCAAGTTGGGAACCAGGAGTCTCTAGAGATGGAGCAAGTTGGAAACCAGGAGTCTCTAGAAATGGAGCCGGTTGGGAACCAGGAGTCTCTAGAGATGGAGCCAGTTGGGAACCAGGAGTCTCTAGAGATGGAGCCAGTTGGGAACCAGGAGTCTCTAGAGATGGAGCCGGTTGGGAACCAGGAGTCTCTAGAGATGGAGCCAGTTGGGAACCAGGAGTCTCTAGAATTGGAGCCGGTTGGAAACCAGGAGTCTCTAGAGATGGAGCCAGTTGGGAACCAGGAGTCTCTAGAGATGGAGCCAGTTGGGAACCAGGAGTCTCTAGAAATGGAGCCAGTTGGGAACCAGGAGTCTCTAGAAATGGAGCAGGTTGGGAACCAGGAGTCTCTAGAATTGGAGCCGGTTGGGAACCAGGAGTCTCTAGAATTGGAGCCGGTTGGGAACCAGGAGTCTCTAGAGATGGAGCAAGTTGGGAACCAGGAGTCTCTAGAGATGGAGCAAGTTGGGAACCAGGAGTCTCTAGAGATGGAGCAAGTTGGAAAGCTGCATATGACTGCATGCTTATTAGATGCAATGAACATAAAACCTCCCAGAGAGCAGCTCTTCCAGGAAAGAAAACTTCTCTCTGCTGTGAAAAAAATGATCTCAAGTGAAAAGTAGAAAAAGGCCAGAAAAATGACATGTCATATTTACATATTCACAACGATTCATGGATAGCCGTTATCTAAACAATCACTATAAAGTCCCACGTGTCACCCTTTCCAGTGACGCCATCAGATAATCTGCACTACAATACATAGCGGAAGTGATAAATCCCTCCAGGATCTGGTGTAGCTGGCACAGAGAAGAAAAAGAAAATCATTAAACAGACCATTGGCAGACAACTCCAAAACGTAAAGTGATTGTAACCCTCAGACACAAAATTTGAACAAAGCATATCCCTCTATAGTGTTTACTTGTCCCGGTACAGAGCACCAAGTGTCATTTCTGTCTGCTGCTTCCTTCCTCTGCTATCACCATGAGTCACCTCATGACACCAAGAGAAAAAAAGGGGACAGGGGAGGAAGCTCCAGTACACAGCCTGTGATTTAGGCTCCATTCACACCTGAGTGTATTTCAGCTCGTAAAATGCTCATCTCTGAAGTCTCAAAACGCCAAACAAGCAAAATCCCATTCATTTCAATGGCCCCTGTTCACATCTGAGCATTTTGTCTCCAGAAGAAAAATGCCTAAAGCTCAAAAAAGCACACGAGCTTCTTTTTTGGTTGATTACAAGCGTTTTTGTTAGATGTCAATGCCTTCCTCCAAACACCTGCAAAAAATACCTGAAAAAAGCCCAAAAAACGCCTGAAAATGATACGCTCAGGTGTGAATGGAGCCTGAGCGTATCATTTTCAGGCGTTTATTTTGGGTTTTTTTTTTCAGGCATTTTTTGCGTTTTTTTTCCCAGGTGTTTGGAGGCAGCCATTGACATCTAACAAACCCCCCCCCCCCCCCCGCGTCAGTTAGTGTCAGATTGACTGCTGCACTATCGCAGTCGCATTATCAGTCCCTGATCCCCACCATTAGTAGTATATTAAAAAAAAAAAATAATAATATTACAGTATATATACACTAAAGTTTGTAGGCGCTATAACTTTCAAACAAACCAATCAATATAAACTTTTTAGCAAAAACTTGTAGCAGAATACATTTTGGCTAGAATTTAAAGAGAATTTTTTTTTGGCGT
>NC_138775.1:273201278-273368778 GCF_965119305.1 Pelophylax lessonae | reverse complement strand
CTCTGTGCTAATTAATATCTGCACATTCATAGCATATTTTCAAAATAATAATATGCAAGATGTGATATTTAAAGCATTCCTTTACACCCAGAATTATGTGTACAATAGAATCAGGCCTTGCCTCGTGCCGGGTAATTACTGGCAATTTGAAGCACGTGCCACATTTAAGAGCCGACATCTGATCGCAGCGCCAGCCTTGGGTCACTGCTGCCAGACCTCGGAGATCCACTTTCTTACACAAGGTCATTACTTGCACAATCTGGAGCAGACGCTGGCAGTTTAGCTGAGAGGTGTGGAGCGACACTGACCTACATTACACACTGTGCGCCCTTACCTAAGCCTCCGATTACAGGGCCACAGCTCATAATAACAAACATTGCTCTCAGCTAGCATAGTAAAGTGCACTTCTACACCCCGGAGAAATGCCCTTTATCACTGATTTCTCATATTCTTGTGAAAGTGATCAGCATAATGTCACTAATTGGATCAATGAGTGATAACGACTCAAAAATGTTGTTACTATGTGTATCCTGTAATTATATATTTATATACAGAACCCTTTTACAGTGCACTCTGGGCTCCTTCCCAGCATCTGTAAGATTCTGGGTATAGGCCAGGTGTTGGGAACGGCGTACCTCCTGGGGCCAGGTGTTGGGAACGGCGTACCTCCTGGGGCCAGGTGTTGGGAACGGCGTACCTCCTGGGGCCAGGTGTTGGGAACGACGTACCTCCTGGGGCCAGGTGTTGGGAACTATATACCTCCTGGGGGCAGGTGTTGGGAACTATATACCTCCTGGGGGCAGGTGTTGGGAACTATATACCTCCTGGGGGCAGGTGTTGGGAACTATATACCTCCTGGGGGCAGGTGTTGGGAACTATATACCTCCTGGGGGCAGGTGTTGGGAACTATATACCTCCTGGGGGCAGGTGTTGGGAACTATATACCTCCTGGGGGCAGGTGTTGGGAACTATATACCTCCTGGGGGCAGGTGTTGGGAACTATATACCTCCTGGGGGCAGGTGTTGGGAACTATATACCTCCTGGGGGCAGGTGTTGGGAACTATATACCTCCTGGGGGCAGGTGTTGGGAACTATATACCTCCTGGGGGCAGGTGTTGGGAACTATATACCTCTTGGGGGCAGGTGTTGGGAACTATATACCCCTCGGGCAGGTGTTGAGAACAATATACCTCCTGGGCAAGTGTTGAGAACAATATACCTCCTGGGCAAGTGTTGAGAACAATATGCCTCCTGGGCAAGTGTTGAGAACAATATGCCTCCTGGGCAAGTGTTGAGAACAATATGCCTCCTGGGCTTAAGTGCAGGAGTTAATTAAAACTTTTTCCATGAAAAAAATTTACATTTAAGGCTGGCCATACATTGTTCAATGTTCTTGTACAATTTTCCTTTCGATTTACCAAAACCATATAATATGGAGGTCAAAACTAAACAACTTTCAATTGTATCCATTTAGGCAGGCCCCTGCACTACATAGTTAGTGGTAAATCTAAAGGAAAATTGTATAAGAACATTGAACATGTATGGCCAGCCTAAAAAAGGAAAAAATGCTAGGACCAGAGATCCCAGCAAGGAACTAGGTCCTTACACCTGACTAGGCAGAAAAAAACAGAATGCATATAGCAGGAAGTGGGAGTATACCTCCTGGGACTGCCCTATAGGCGTGGTAAAGCTTTTTCCTGCCTAGTGTCCTACTCCTGTAGGGGGATGTATAACCCTATGAAGAATCAAGAAGATTCTGGAGCTGTGTCCATCAATGAACAAAAAAGAGAAAATTGTTCTTTTTTCTCCTTTGGTGTTTTGGAGCTTCGAGGTGGGAATGGAGCCTAATTGATTCTCCATAACGCAGAATAAACAAACACATGGAGGATCCAACAGCCAGAGACTGACACCTTCATCATGGCTTTGTGCTGGTGGACAGAGAAAAGAATCAATGACCGGAATTCTAATCCGATCTCTGGAATCATAGGACACCGGCTACTACCCTGTTTCCCCAAAAGTAAGACATCCCCTGAAAATAAGACCTACTTACAGTTTTGCCTCTCGCTGAAATATTATAAGGCATCCCCCTGAAAATAAGACCTCCCCGATAATAAGGCCCCCCGAAGCTACCATAACTCTTGTTTCTGGACCGTAATCGGTGGGCGCCGCCGCGCAGCCGGAGCAGACAGGAAGTGCGAGGTCTCTTTTAATCAGAGAGTCCGCGCCGCCGCAAGGACAAGCTGCCGCCTGCTGCCTGCTCTGCCCTGACGGAGTCTGGCTGACTCACAATTAGACAGTGAGCCTCGCGGGGCAGGAGTCGGGCACATTGTATGGACACACAGGGGTGACTGAGGTAGGGGGGAAATGTCTGATAAAGGGGTGGGGTGGATGCCCGGTGAAGGTGTCCACTGGCACAGCGGTGGGGGGGGGGGGAGTGGGATCACTTAAAAGGACACAGGTGGATCAGAAGGGGGAATCAAAATGACACAGGAGAATGTAATTTGCTGGTTTGTGATGACAACTACTACCGTACCGTATACAGGTAATACATTTCCTTTTTTTTTTTGTTTAACAATAAATGTTTACCATATCCTTCTTCATGGAAAAATAAGACCTAGCGCATCTTTGGGAGCAAAAATTAATATAAGACACTGTCTTATTTTTAATTCAACCAATCTGTGGCCAGACAAAACCAAAGCATAAAAGGTTTGGGTAGAAATGACTCTTAATACATTTTGTGGCACAAATAACCCCCCCAATACAAGGTTTCTCAACCAGGGTTCTCTGGAACTCTAAAGTTCCTCCAGAGGTTCCTAATGAGGTTGCTAGAGGTTCCTTGAGTAATGAGTAATTTCGGCCTTTCAGATAAGTTCCCAATGACACCAGTGATCTTTTTAGCCATCTGGAAGAAGGTAATTCCTCCCAATGACCACAAGTGTAAAGGGCCGTACACACTTGACGAAAATCGGACTAAATATCCTCCGATTTTTCTCTGTCTTCTAAGCGTTCATTACCGTTTTTAGTCGACAGTGCATAAATGTTCACGAAATTTCTCGTCCGATTTTTCGTCTTTTTTGGCACATTTGTTCCTAGACTTCCGGGTTGTCAGCAACTTCAGATCATGCGTGGTCTTTCGTATCCGATTTTTCACGGACATACTGCATACATATTAAACGAAAATCGGTCGTCTGGGGACGGACGAAAAAAATGTTGGTGTTTGTCCCTCCGTTTTTTTTCGTTGAAAATGTCGGCATCCGCTGCTGAAAGTTGTATACACACTAGGTGAAAATCGGACGATTTCACAACGGGCGGGAATTTTCGGCAGATTTTCTACTAGTGTGTACCCCACTTAAGGAGCATTCCTCCCACTGACCATCACAATAATCTATCATGAGTTGTAGATATAGCGATATTTATCAGGGGTTCCCTGAAACCTGAAAGTTATTTTTTAAGGCTCCGTTCACATGTCAGCGTATGGATCGCGGGCAGAACCACCGCGGTTCCGCCCGCGATCCGGAGATTATTGCAAATCACGGGACGCCTGTGCGTTGCCCGTTGATTTGCAATAGACCCCCAAACGCTGAGCGATGTTGCCACGATTTCCGCCTGCCGAATCGCGGTAACATCGCGCAAAAAAAAAAAATCGCGGGACGCATAACGCTCCAAAGAAGCTCTTGTACTTTTTTGGTCGAAATGCGTCAAGCAATTTTTTTTTGCACGATGTTACCGCGATTCGGCAGGCGGAAATCGCTGCAAAATCGCTCAGCGTTTGGGGGTCTATTGCAAATCAACGGGCAACGCACAGGCGTCCCGCGATTTGCAATAATCTCCGGATCGCGGGCGGAACCGCGGCGGTTCTGCCCGCGATCCATACGCCGACATGTGAACGGAGCCTTAGGGTTCCTCAGTGTTGGAAAGGTTGAGAAAGGCTGCCTCAATAATTTAATGAAAACTCATAAAACATCTGAGTTGTAAAGAGAAAAACAAATACGGGCCGTGTAGAATGTCACACATCCCTCTAAACAAACACGACATTTGGCGAGAGCATCGGTGACCTTTTCCACCATGTACAGCCGCAGTCTATTCCGGTACAATCCCTACCAACCGTGTCATAGAAAACCATAGAGCATCATCAGTCTCTCCTCCCTGAGCAGCATGGACACAGAGAAAAGCTCCGCTCACAGCACCCTGTGTACAGGTGTTAGAAGGAAATCTTTCACGCTGCACTGACCTGCAGTTTTATATTCAGAACTGCAACTCAAAGCATGGCAATGCAAGTCTGTAAAACTCTTATCAAGATGTCCCTGTCACCAAGATCAATCTATAGCTGGCCACACACACAGTGAAATCTTGGATGCTTCCTGATGAACCAGACAAAATTAGAGCCATGGGTGCCTACCCAACATCCCTCAGCCCCCGTTCACATCGGCGCCATTTGACATGTCAAATTGCATGCCGAATCGCAGCCTATTGCTGGCAATGGCACCGTCCTAATCAGCGCTACGCTGACTTTGCGGCGCCGCATCGATTTACAAAAGTAGTTCCTGCACTACTTTCGGCGACTTCAGGGGAAATTTCAATAGACATCTCTGCATGAACCCACACAGATGTCTTTCAAATCACCCCCCGAAGTCACACTGAAATGCGAGTTTGAAATTGTGTGAGTTCAGCTGAACCCGCATTCAATGTGAACGAGGGCAAAATCTACAAATCAAAGGAGTGGGCAAATAGTGGCTGCATCAATGGTTCAGGTATTCTGACAGCCACAGGTGCCAGATGTCATCAGATGAAGGGGAGAGTCAGAGGAGACAGGATCAAACAGCCTTTTTACACATAGAGAGGATTTCCCCTTAGGTTCCACAGGGAGTATAACCAGCATGCTTTACTGCATATACACACTGAGTTTACTGTTGTGGGTTTATTAACACATTTATTTTGGATTCTGTATTCTCCTGCAGCTGGAGTCCAGAGAGCTCTCCACGTGTAGGGTGGACGAACCCGTGGCAGTGGAAGTTCTCTCATCCGTGGTGTTTAGCATTCAATGGGGAAATCAAAAGATTTCTCACTCTCATACCCAGAAGAGGTTTTGGTTTTGCCTACCCATCTGCAAAGCAGGAGAGGAGTTTTCCAACAAATCCTCTGCAGGCTACAAGCCGACTATCATTATGACTTGTCATACATCAAGCAGAGGCAGCCAAAGTTACACGGGTTCATCCCTTCTACATGTGAGGAGCTCTCTGGACTCCAGCTGCAGGAGAATACAGAATCCAAAATGAAAGTGTTAATAAACCCACAAAAGGTAAAATCAGTCTGTATATGCAGTAAAGCATGCTTGTTATACTCACTGTGGAACCTAAGAAGTTAAGCCTCTGGATTGTGTAAAAAGGCTTCCTGTCTACTCTGACCCTCCCCTTCTTCCACAGTCCTCAATCAAACTCCTGATAAAACAGAGCCTTGGGGGCACTCTGCACATGCTCAGTTTGGTGTGTATTTTTTTTTTTTTTTTCTTGGTGCATGCGATTAGCACAGGGCCAATCAGCACTGTCCAGGGTCAGGGGTCTTGCAGCCTTATAGGACAGTCAGAATAGAATGAAAACTCCTACAAGCATTAACCATACACTGATAGAAGTCACAAGACTGCTATATACTGCTGATAAGAAAAGGTATTTAGCAGTTTATATTTACTAAAATAATTGCATTTCCATGTTCTGTGTACTGTGGAAGAGCAGATATAGTGAGTGCAAGCTCCTGGGGAGAGCAGATATAGTGAGTGCAAGCTCCTGGGGAGAGCAGATATAGTGAGTGCAAGCTCCTGGGGAGAGCAGATATAGTGACTGCAGGTAACACTAATAAAATTAGAAGTCCTAACTTGAGCACAGTTGCAGTGTTTCCTAGATTGCAACTCACTGAGCAGTTTATTTGTTTGCACAATTCGCTCTGTAAAGCATACATTGTCAACAGCACCTTATGTGGTTGGCTCTTCAAATTCAAGAACATGGGCATCGGATTTATGTCATAGAACAGAATAAAGGAAAAGTAAAAGGAGATCACAGCAAGCATACAAGTCATAGAACTCATACAACGTACATTTATAAAGCAATGGCTCCACCTAGTGGACTACAGAAATATAACCCAACTCTGGAAATTTTCAGTAGCTCAAATACTGCCTTTTAAAGTTTTACACCAGTCTGAAAATAAGTGGAAACTCCAAAAGTCTGTACAAAGTTTTTTAAAAAAAAAAAGAAAAAAAAAAAAGTACAAAAGGGAGCATTCTGATCAGTGAACGTAAATGAAGCCACAACATTACAGATTCTGGTGAGTCAAATGTAGAAAATGTACTTGGAGGGTCGGTTCCTACCAGAATCGCACAGAAAGGCAGTGTGTATTCCTGTGCGTTTCCCTGCAGTGTCAATTGAATGAGCTGATGTGTACAAAAAGTAGTGCATGCAAAACACGGTGCGCCACTGTGGTACCATGCGATCTGGTGCCCGCAAATGCACTGCGTTCACGATCTGCATTTAGGGTGCTGTTAAAGATGTATTGTCACCCACAGAAGGTCATAAAGGCAGTGCGTTTTGAACGAGTCTTTCCTGAACCGTGTTCTGGTGTGAACTGACACTTCAAGTATGTTCACAGTGCAAGTTTGTCACTTGTACAGGTTCATTCACGCCAAGTGTGATAATCAGTGCTGCTCAGGCTCAAGGCAAGGATTTCTATGTGCCCTGTTCACACCATACATGTGAGGTGATGGGCATTGTGTAAAAACACAGCATGTATGCATTTTTGCAACACGCGTCACTGTGTGTCAACTTTGCAGTGTGTGGAGTTGAATAAATAAAAACTGGATTTTTGAATTACCGTAAAGTTAATTTCTCTGATGTTCATCAATGGACACAGCTCCTGATCTTCTTTACCATTGGGTTATACTGCCCCCTACAGGAGGACACTAGGCAGAAAAAAGTCTGGCTATGCCTATGGGCAGTCCCCAGGGGTATACTCCCTCTCTCTGCTATAGGTACTCAGTTTTGTTACAAGCAGTGTCAGAAGAATTAAAACCCCACAGAGGGGTGGGTGCTGTGTCTGTCAATGAACATCAGAGAAATGAATTTTACGGTAAGTCAAAAATCCCATTTTCTCTTTTGTTCATGGAAGGACACAGCTCCTGATCTTCTTAACTATTGGGAAGTCCTAAAGCAGTGTTAAACATGAGGGGTGGGAACAGCAAAAAATTCCCAAGGATAAACCGTAGCCAACCAGGAGCTCAACCATTAAAAACCTTGCGACCAAAAGAAGCATCCGCAGATGCCAAACATCCACGTTACAGAACCTTGTGATAGATAGTGTGCATCAACAGCCAGGTGGCCGCCTTGCAAACCTGCGTCACTGACGCCAGACGACGGAAAGCCCAGGAGGCACTGGGCGCTCGAGTAGAGTGCGCCTTGACAGGGAAAGGAGTAACTTGACCCCTGATGGAATAGGCCTGAAACACCATCTGTCTGATCCATCTGGAAATGGTCGCAGAGGAAGCGGACAACCCTTTCCAAGGCCCATCCGTAAGCACAAATAGTGAGTCTGACTTCCTAAAAGACTCTGTAGCTGCCCGGTACACCCTAATTGTCCAAACCACATCCAAGGCATGCAAGGTAATTTTCTTCAGAGGTTTTGGCCTGGGACATAGGGAAGGCAACACAAGGTCTTCAATCAAAAAGAAATCATAGACAACCTTTGGAAGGAATGACAGGCAGGGGGGAAGAACCACTTTATCTCTGTGAATCACCAAGTAAGGTAAACAACAGGATAACCTCTGCCACCGGGCAGAGGTGATAGCCACCTAAAAAGCCATCTTCTGAGACCGCGTAAGCATGGTAATCTCCCAAAGGATCTCAAAGGGAGACTTTTGGAGGATCGAAAGCACCAAATTGAGGTCCCAAGGCTGAAACGGAGACCACACTGGAGGAACCAAATGTCGATCACCCGGAAGAAAGGTATGCACCAGGGAGTGTATGGCCAAGGGTCGTTGGAAGAAGACCGCCAAAGCCGACACCTAGCCCTTGATGGTACTCAAGGTGAATTTCTGTTCAACCCCCCGTTGAAGGAAGGTCAAGATCCAAGCCACCGAGAAGGAACAAGGATGAAACTCAAGAGACTCACACCACGCAATGTACGTCTTCCACGTACCATGGTAGATCTTCCTAGAAGTAGATTTCCTAGCTTTTAACAGCGTTGGAATCGCAGATTTAGACAAACCCCTATACTTCAGTGCCTGGCTTTCAGCAGCCAAGCCGTTAAAGCCAGTGACTGTAAAGCAGGATGGAAGATTGGCCCTTGGGACAGCAGATCCTCCCTGAGAGGAAGCTTCCAAGGAACGTCAGCGACTAGCCACACACCGGCGATGCCAGTCCAGGGTCACTAAAATGATCGGAATCCTTTCTGCCTTGATCCTGTGTAGAAGTCTTGGCAGACGCTTCAGAGGAGGGAAGACGTAAATCAGACGATACTGACCCCCACAGGTTCACCAGCGCGTCTGTGGCATCCCCCAGAGGATCCCGTGACCATGCCACGAACCTCTGCACCTTTCTGTTGAGCCGAGACAGATCCACCTCGGGGGTGCCAACCAGAGACACAACTAATAAAACACTTCCAGATGAAGAGACCCCCCTGGTCCAACGCCTGCCAACTGAGGTAATCCGACTGCAAGTCTTCCACTCCGGGAATGTGTACAGTGGAAAGGGCTGGAATGAAAGTTCTGCCCGCCTGCGAATGCCAGATACATCCAAAGTCGCCAGGACACTTATTGTGCCCCCTTGGTGATTGACATAAGCCACGGCTGTGGCATTGTCTGACTGAATGCGCACTGGACATCTGTTGTGACCACCGTCCAATACAAATGAAGGAAGGATTTGTCCTGCTGGAGCGCCGGATGACGAAGCCACCAAATCAGGGACCCTTTTGTACCCCGGCTCAGCTGGATTTGGTTGTCCTGAGACTGCGGATTCTTATCCCATTTGATCAGAATCTCCCTTTGCAGGGAACTGGTATGGAACTGTGCAAACAGGACCTCCTCGAAGGTCGACACCATCAGACCCAGCACCCGCATGCAAGTCCGGAGGCAAGTCTGATGGACAGCAGGAGACGAATTGCAGCCTGCAAATTCTGGAGTTTGTCCAGAGGAAGGAGTACTCTGGCTAAGGCCAAGTCCAGAGTTAGACCCAGATAGTCTAGCTTTGTGGAAGGAACCAAGGCAAACTTCTGAAGATTCAGAATACAGCCGAACTCCTTCAGGGTCCCTATGGTGTTTTCCAGGTTTTCCACCAGCGCAGTAGGAGATTCTGCTCGCAGAAGAAGGTCGTCCAAGTAGACCAGGACCGTGATCCTCCACTGATGTAAAAATGCTAGCACTGGGGCCAACACTTTCGTGAAGACCCGAGGAGCAGAGGCGAGACCAAAGGTTAACGCCACAAACTGATAATGCTCCTCTCCCACGGCAAAGCAGAGGAAGCGCTGATGACTGACACATAATAAAATGTGAGGGTAAGCGTCCTTGATGTCGATGGAGGTAAGAAAATGCTACTGATTCAGGGAAGCCACCGCCATTCTGAACTTCTGCGCCTGTACAAAACAGTTTAGCGCCTTGAGGTCCAGAATTGGACGCACATTTCCTTCCTTCCTGGGGACTGCAAACAGGTTTGATAAAACACTTAAAAACATTTCGAAGTTGGAACCGGGACAATCACCCTTTGAAGTAAAAGGTCTTGCATCGCCCCAAAAAAAGCTCGACCCTGAGGGACAAAAAAACTTCTTATGAGCCGAGAAGGAGGGCCCACGTCTACGACGAAGGTCCTTGCCCTTAGTAGCCTGCGGAAGAAAGATACTATACCCCCCTGTGAGACCTTTAATGATGTCATCCAGGGTAGCACCAAACAGGCAATCTCCTTGAAAGGGAAGATCAGGCAAGGTCTTTTTAGAAGTCTGGTCCACAGACCAGCATTTGAGCCAATAGACACGCCGAAGGACCACTGCCAAAACAGAGAACTGAGCCACTAGGATAGCCACATCCAAAGAGGCATCACAGATAAACTGCAGCCCCTGGATCAGCTGGTCCGCCAGTTCAGCAAAGACAGGGGGGGGAGCTACTCCCCCTCCAGGCCACAGTACAAAAGCTTAGCCCATTCGGTCAGAATCTGCGACACCAGGACAATGGTGAATATCAGCTTTTTGCTAGCCTGTCGCTCAAAAGCTACCTCCACCCAGGACACAAAGGACTCCAGGACTGCCGTCAGTGCATCAATGGATGGTTAGGAGGGGATCAGGGAGAGAGATGTGCTTCAAAGACTCCATGAGTCACCAGGGGGACCCCACAAAAAAGTGTAAAACACTGCTAAGGGACAACCCCCATCGCTCTGGCAGCGCCACCCAGTTGACAGTCACAGAGCACCAATCGATTCTCAGCAGAGAGGGAGAGGACCCCACTAGACTCACCACTCTGCAGAAACCAGGCACTGCAGCCACCAGGAGAATCTACACTGCATGAGGGGCGATCAGGAAATGAAAGGATCCAGGAGTCAGCACCAGGGGATGAGGAGGGGCTCCCACAGCCAAAATCCCCGCTCACAAGGCTCCACAGACATGGTCGCCGCTGTTTTCAAATCACCGCAAAATGGCCACCGGACTACACAAACATGGTCGCAGTGCATTGCAGCACTCTGCTACAAAAAAATGGCAGCACCATGAGGCTCCCAGGGATGCAGGAGGGATCCCTAGGCCTCAAGGACAGACCCAGGCAGGACAGGAGGGCCCTGACAGGAACCCCCACCAGGTTCAGCCCCCCCCCCCCACACAGCCAATCATCCAGTCGCTGGCAGCGCACCCAATCCCCCTGCCCCCACCCTAGGAGGTGGACCAGACCACCCACACAGCCCCAGCATAAGTGGGAGTAGGATGGGGGGGGGGGACAGATGAGGAGGGGTGCCTTACAGGAAGGAGGGGAACCTGGGGGTCCAACCGTACCAAGGAGGGGCCCACGTCAACTCCCAAAACCCTCCGGGACAGCTACTCACCATACCAAAAACCAGACAGGCACCGCTCCTGACAGAACCCCTCTCCATTGAAATGGGGGGGGGGGGGCTGTCGGCCAGGAATGCTGCGATTTGGGCTGAGACCCGGTCGTATGCAACCTCGCAAAGCGTTTAACTCGCAGGCCAGCCCCCGTCCAGTGGGGCTATGTCGCGGCCGACCTAGCGCGGAGCTGAGGTCTGCGCATGCTCGCTGGCCAGACTGGAGTGACCACTGGATCTAGATTATCCCGCTTGTTGCCCAGTCTGGCAGTTGATGACAGGTGTTCTTCTATGTGTAAAACGAGCCCATAAGCCTGCAGAATGCTCAGGGCAGCACCAAATTAATAATATAACTAGATACTAACATTTATAGGTAGAGTAGTTCCAGGGAATATCCGATCTCTCGGGGGATCAGGAAGTCAGGAAGGAATATTTTTCCCTTGCTGGAGCCAATTAGGTCATGCTTTAATAGTTTTTATAGCCTTCCTCTGGATCAACTGTGGGTATAGGAAGGAGGGAGTGAGAGTGTGTGTGTGTGTGTGTGTGTGTGTGTGTGTGTGTGTGTGTGTGTGTATATATATATCTATATGTATATAGGTGCATCAAGATTCAAACAGCTCCACGCTAAAGATTCATTCACGCACTAACAGTGCTAAAGTCCATGAAATAAACCATGAATCAATCTATGAATCTATGGATGAATAAATCAATGAAGGGAAATCCGTGCATTCAGTCCCAGAATGTGAGGAGATGATGTCAGTGGGTATATCCTTGCAGACCCCCAAAAGCCTTCACCACACCGCTATGTGCACCCTATAGTGGGGACACTTACCAGAACCAATCTGTATGAGAGCAGAATACAATAAGCGGGAATGCCTTTAACGCCTTACTCCTCTGCGTAGAAAACACCAACAGGGACCGCCAGCAGGTATCTCATGTAAATCCCCTCATCAGCATATAGAGCATATGTATGGGAAATGAAAAAGCAACATAGCGTAGTCCAGCTAAAACATGTATGCCTATATTCCCAACCGTAACCCTTCAAACATTGCACTTACAAAATGACAATTCTTTAAAACATGTCAGCAAAGTCAGCCGTTAGTTCCTACCGCTCTCTCCCGTCCTAGACGAATACAGCCCGGTACCTGGCCGTAAGCCTCGGGGGATCGCGTGTCACCACGGCTTCCTGCGTGATTGCGTCACCACGTCCTGAAGCGTTTCGTCATCAAGTGACTTCCACCGAGAGCGTGGTGACGCATCGCAATCACCTCTATTTACATGACTGGAAAGAGGCGGAGACAGCAGTATGCCGATCACGTGATAGGGTGATGACCGTCCCACTTCCGCCCTCTTCCTCACAATTCATCATGTATGCCGCACTTCTGCCCTCACACGGCATCACCACCTTCACCGTTCGGGACCAGGTATGCGTAACCACACACACCGTACGATCCAGATCATCAGCGGATCATAAAGCCTGTACTAAACCTAATATCAATAGGCAGTACTACATCAGACCTAATGCTGACATGCGGCTATACTTATATAAAGTGCATAATATGGTACATCAATACAATAAATCAAATCTTAAGGTATTACATTTAAAATAACACAGAAGATTTTAAAAAATATGAAATGGGTCAAATTGGTAGATACAATATCAATAGCAAACTAAAAATTGACCATTACATTTTACATTAAAATTAAAAATAAAATCAAATATATAAAGCAGATATGGAACACCATACATAAAGTGCAGCATAAATATGAGAGGGGTCCCACAGACCATCCATGCATTTTACACATTGCCAAAAATCCATAAGGATGCTATCAATCCCCCTGCCAGACCCATCGTGAATGGGATTAATTCTGTCACTGCACGAATGGGTGAATATCTTGATTGCTTTTTGCAAACCAGTGTAACTAGTCTAAGATCCTATCTAAAAGACACAAGGGATTTCCTATGTGGATTAAAAGAAGTCACGGTTTCCCCGGACAAAGAGACATTTCTGGTGACAGCAGATGTATCTTCTTTGTATACTGTGATCCAGCACGAAGATGCTCTGCTGGCTCTGAATTGGGCCTTCAGTAGACGTGCTGACCTCCCAGACCCCCAGAAAAGGTTTCTAAGGCACGCCTTGGAATTCTGCCTGGCTAATAATTACTTTTGGTATGATGGCAAGTTTTATAGCCAAAAACGAGGTGTGGCTATGGGAGCCAAATTTGCTCCCAGCCTTGCCAACCTTTTTATGGGGGAATGGGAGGACAGGTACATTTATGCTCAGCATAGACCGCAGCTCAGGATGTACAGGAGGTACATCGATGACCTCTTCTTCATATGGGAAGGTCCGGAAGAAGAGTTGGCAGAATTTGCTGGCATATTAAACACCAATAATAACAACATTAAGCTTGAGTTTAACTGGAGTCAGTCCTCAATACACTATCTTGATGTGGAGGTCATGTTGCGGAACGGGTCTTTGGAAACTAAGGTTTACTTCAAGCCCACGGACCGCAACGGGTACCTCCCGATACATAGTGGTCACCATAGCAGCTGGCTCCGTAACATCCCTAAGGGGCAGCTGCTACGGGTGAGGAGAAATTGTACCACCAATGCTGACTATCTCGCACTGGCCCAGGTTATTCGCCAGCGTTTCCTTGAGAAGGGATACGATGGAGAAGTCTTGGACAGGGATGTTTCAGAGGTGGCAACAGCTTCACAACAATCGTGTCTAACTGGACGGGTGAACACTCCATCTAACCAACATGAATGGAGTTTTCTAACCCAGTATAACTCCCAGTACAAGGAGATAAAGGAGATCATTAGGAAGCATTGGGGTGTGTTATGCCTTGATAAGATCTTGGGAAGTAATTTACCAGCTAGGTCATCCTTTATATATAGAAAGGCCCCCATGTTTGGGGATCAAATTGTACAGAAAGTGTTAGATCCACCTACACAACCCACAATGTTCTGGCACAATAAGACAGGATTTTATGCCTGTCGAAGGTGTAAAACGTGCAAACAAGTGCATACTCACCTAAGAGGCCATACATCCTTCCACTCATCTGCCAATGGTGAAACCTTTGAGATCAAGGACCTAATTACCTGCCACACTACTCCCGTAGTGTACGGCATGGAATGTCCCTGTGGGTTACTTTACATTGGTAGGACAAAAAGAACCATAGCAATCAGGATATCAGAGCATGTTGCCAATATCCGGAAAGGGTTCAAGGACCACAATGTCTCACTCCATTTCAAGGAACATCACAATCAGGATCCCACCCAACTAAAATTTTGGGGTATTGAAAAAGTGGATCCTGTATGGAGGGGGTCCAACAGAGTCAGGGAATTATCTAAACGTGAGACTTTTTGGATATTCCAGACTAATTCTTTATACCCGAATGGACTCAACATAGACCTTGATATAAATTGTTTCCTGAGCAACTATTAATCAGTGGTTATAAATTAATTTTATATAATTCTTTTATAACAAAATATTTTGTATGAATTTTAATAATTTTATAATGTACATATATGTGTTTGTATAAATATTTATGAGAGACACATGCATGGATGGTCTGTGGGACCCCTCTCATATTTATGCTGCACTTTATGTATGGTGTTCCATATCTGCTTTATATATTTGATTTTATTTTTAATTTTAATGTAAAATGTAATGGTCAATTTTTAGTTTGATATTGATATTGTATCTACCAATTTGACCCATTGCATATTTTTTAAAATCTTATGTTATTTTAAATGTAATACCTTTAGATTTGATTTATTGTATTGATGTACCATATTATGCACTTTATATAAGTATAGCCGCATGTCAGCATTAGGTCTGATGTAGTACTGCCTATTGATATTAGGTTTAGTACAGGCTTTATGATCCGCTGATGATCCGGATCTGGATCGTACGGTGTGTGTGGTTACGCATACCTGGTCCCGAACGGTGAAGGTGGTGATGCCGTGTGAGGGCGGAAGTGCGGCATACATGATGAATTGTGAGGAAGAGGGCGGAAGTGGGACGGTCATCACCCTACCACGTGATCGGCATACTGCTGTCTCCGCCTCTTTCCAGTCATGTAAATAGAGGTGATTGCGATGCGTCACCACGCCCTCGGTGGAAGTCACTTGATGACGAAACGCGTCAGTACGTGGTGACGCAATCACGCAGGAAGCAGGAAGCCGTGGTGACACGCGATCCCCCGAGGCTTACGGCCAGGTACCGGGCTGTATTCGTCTAGGACGGGAGAGAGCGGTAGGAACTAACGGCTGACTTTGCTGACATGTTTTAAAGAATTGTCATTTTGTAAGTGCAATGTTTGAAGGGTTACGGTTGGGAATATAGGCATACATGCTTTAGCTGGACTACGCTATGTTGCTTTTTCATTTCCCATACATATGCTCTATATGCTGATGAGGGGATTTACATGATACCTGCTGGCGGTCCCTGTTGGTGTTTTCTACGCAGAGGAGTAAGGCGTTAAAGGCATTCCCGCTTATTGTATTCTGCTCTCATACAGATTGGTTCTGGTAAGTGTCCCCACTATAGGGTGCACATAGCGGTGTGGTGAAGGCTTTTGGGGGTCTGCAAGGATATACCCACTGACATCATCTCCTCACATTCTGGGACTGAATGCACGGATTTCCCTTCATTGATTTATTCATCCATAGATTCATAGATTGATTCATGGTTTATTTCATGGACTTTAGCGCTGTTAGTGCGTGAATAAATCTTTAGCGTGGAGCTGTTTGAATCTTGATGCACCTATATACATGTATTAATTTATAGCAGCAGCTTACTTTATTTATTTAGTGTTCAGGAATACTTTGGCGCCGGGTGAGCGAAGTTTTTACTGTGGGTTCGGTGAGCACCATACTTTGCTCCTATATACAATATATATCTATATATATTTCCCCCCCCCCCCCCTTCTATTGGTTACTATGTAACTATATATGTAAATTTCTTGAACGTACTGTTTTTGTTTTTTTCACACATATTGAACAGATATAGCAAAACACTTTCAACAGAATTCTTACAAAAAGGGAGCAAAAAAGAAGTACAGTACATTGTTAAGGTTTACATACACTTCAGGATATGTGCTACAAACGCCATCTGCCACCTGGTGGCAATAAAGGGCACTGCAATGTCATCACTAAAGGAATCTTTTTAGGGATTTTCTTCCACAGCTTTGAATTCTAGATATGAAGGGCAGGCACAGGACACATATAATTCCTCAATGTAGATGCATAAGTGACACAAATCAGAGACCTAAATTATAATTGCAAAGAATGTGAATGGAATACCAACAATACTAGCAGCAGTTGAAGCGTTTTCCTTTGCTGCACTGGCTTGATCTGGGTGAAGTTTGGTGGGCCGGAAACAAGCTGGACCAATGTAACCGTCTTCTTTTTCAAAATGTAAACCAAAATAAATTCTTCTACTACTGCCGTACATGGCGATACCACATATGTGTAGGGTCCACAAACAAGAGTGCGTAAATTGCTTTTCTTTTCTTTTTTTTATCCTACCTAAAACACAAAAAAAATATTTTTTTTTTTTTAAATCTTAGAATCTTAAACCCGTTTCACACGAAGGGTCCAATCAGGTCTGCTTGGAAGTTTTTCAGAAGGACCTGATCGAATTCTCCCATTCACCCTATGGATTGGAGGGTGTAGACGGTTTTGTATTTGTTTACACCCGCCTACCTCCAATCCGATCCAGCTCAAAAGGGGTCCGTCTAGATCAGGGTTCACTAACTGGCAGACCAGGATCTGGACCCGGACCAAGCGACAGTCCTGTCTGGACCGCGTCTATGCCCGGCTGGCACTCTCTGGTCTCCCGCCTGGCTGCCGCAGCAGAGGGTGCTGCATATCGCGACCGAGGGCACCCCCGACCCTGCCTGCTGTGAAAATGATAACGACAGCTGAGAGAGAGAGAGAGAGAGAGAGAGAGAGAACACCCAGCTGCTGTGCTTCTGCCCTGGTAGGACAGTGCAGGGGAGGCTGAATGATGAAAGGGGAGAAGGTGTAAAAAGAGGGAGAGGGAGGCAATGATTGCAAGGGGCACTTTGATGTGCAAAGGAGAACTGAGGACACCGTTGGACTGCTTTAGGGTGGACAGAGATGTAAAGGGGGATGCGATGTGTTAAAGTCCACTGACAAAATAATATATTACAAACTGGATCCCCGTGAATTTTAATTCAAAGCCCCTGGTCTGCGCGGATCAGATCTGAGGCAGTCGGATATAAACAGACAGCCGCATCCATTTACACCCAGCTACCCATATGGCGCTTTTCCACTGCATGGAACCGAACGGTTCGGCTCTCTTTTGCGCTTTTCCACTGCATGGTACCGCATGATAAGGTGTTGGAACCATTTGGTACGGCGGCGCTTTTCCACTACATGGAACCGAATGGTTCGGCTCGCTTAAACAGTACCACCTCGGTTGTGGTTCCAAGAGGGCCGTACCGATACCATATCCCACAATCCTTTGCATGCAGCCTTGACTGTTGGTCACTACTAGCCACTGATTGGTCAGAGAATCATTGTTATCCCACCCACTTACTACTTTAGTGGAAAAGCAAACTGTACCAAACCGTATCAAACCGTCCAACACCATACCACGCAGTGGAAAACCAAACCGAGCTAAGCAAAGCGGAGTGGAGCCGAGCCGGTACTTGCAGTGGAAAAGTGCCAATAGAGAAGAGCAAATAAAATCAAGGGGGAAATCCTGCGCTAAATAACAAATAGAGATGACAAACTGATCGTATATAATGACATGAACAGGCTAGCAGCTAGAACACTGGACTTATAGAAATCCCACTCAAATATATATCAAAATAGTGCAGCGCTAGGAACATTGAAATAAATCATACATAAAAAGGCTAAAAACTGTAGTATGGTTAATCACTCAACCAAACCCAAGTGTACATAGAAACATGAGTCCATTATATTAAAAAAGACAATCAACTTGCAAGGATGGTAGAGAGTCCAATGCAGAGTAGAAATCCCAAGGTGCGGAGAGCAGAGTTGGAAAGACACCCAAATGTGTAAATAAGGTGGCTGCTTACCGCAACTAGTGGGCCTCCAAATTAATGGATAAGCCACTTAGGCGTGAAGTGTTAGCCCTAATGGGATGGACTTTCTCCTCCACTTCAGTGGACCAGGATCAATTCCGTGTGTTCCTATACCCCGCTCAGTCACAAGGCAGATATGACTCCAATATGTATGGCCTCCTCCACCAACCATCCACGCTCACCCCAGGGTAACACTTCACGCCTAAGTGGCTTATCCATTAATTTGGAGGCCCACTAGTTGCGGTAAGCAGCCACCTTATTTACACATTTGGGTGTCTTTCCAACTCTGCTCTCCGCACCTTGGGATTTCTACTCTGCATTGGACTCTCTACCATCCTTGCAAGTTGATTGTCTTTTTTAATATAATGGACTCATGTTTCTATGTACACTTGGGTTTGGTTGAGTGATTAACCATACTACAGTTTTTAGCCTTTTTATGTATGATTTATTTCAATGTTCCTAGCGCTGCACTATTTTGATATATAATAGAGAAGAGCAAGCTTGGTCTGTGTCTGCTCAGCATAAACTGAGAATACACAGACCTGTCACCAGCCCTGCTCTGCAGAGGATAAGCGGACAGATCCCCCGCTGATGCAAATGGAGTCCGCCCTGTGTGAAAGGGGCCTTAATACACTGCGAGAGGAAATCCTTGGCTATCGCAGTGATCGGGAGACGGTCTTCTAGACAACCAGCCAATAGTATGAGACTGGGAGCTGCTGCAATCAAGTCATGCAATCAAGTGCACCTCCAGCACAAACAAAAGAACCCACGGCCCTAGCAGAAAAGGCCCACTTCTGAGAGGCCGCATATGTGCGTAAGCTTGGAAGGAAAATGGGAAAGTACTTTGATGTTACACAGTTTAATGGAAAGCCTGCCTGATTGATAAACGGCAGATGGGCTTTTCACTGGACTCTATGAAACCTCCAACCACAAGGGCTGCAGATTAAAAAACAACTGATATTCATAGCATGGGCATGTTGTGCCATGGCAAGCAGAGGGATAGATTGTGGGTAAGTATAACTTACTAGAACAAAAAAAATGGTCAGCATGGGTAGTGGGGGAGGGTGCTAAAAACAAGCTCTCCAAAATGAACTTTGGCATTAACCTGTGGTCAGATTAGGGGATGAAACAGCCACCATAGTTTCCAGTCTCCATTTTTTCCCATAGAAAAAAAAACCTATACATTTTAATACAGAGAATTATTTTTTAATGAATAATGTAAATTGCGGTGGCTGTGGTCATTCAAAAAGAGGTAAAATAACGCAGTACTAAAATAAAACTGCTCTGGTAATTAGGTGGTTAAAGTGCATGTTCTCCATACAGATAAAATATCTTGTGATCAGTCTGCCCTCTAGTGGGTGGGAAAAAAAAAGCAAGCACACAGGATTACATCTAAAATGACTTCTTCACAGCTTCTAGGACTACATTGTCCTAATCCTAATTGTGGTACTCCTTTAATGGGCCAAAGCATTTTTTAAATTTCTGCTATGGGCCTGTTTATTTTGCAATAACTTTCCTTAAAGCTGAATTCCAGGAATTCAGCCACTTAAGCTTATAGGATGCCAGGACATGTTGCAAAATCCAACAGGGCGCATGCCACCTCATGAACTTCTCAATTTAAGTTACATCTGGCAGTTTTACTGAGCTCTGGGAGTACAGCTATCATTACACTCCCAGGGCCCCAACAGGATAGATGCGGTCTTCTGCCCGCCCCCCTTCCTTACGAAAGGCTTTGTATTTTGTGAATGGGTTCACATCATACAAAGCGCTCTGTGAGTGGGCAGAAGAGGGGACACAGCGCCTGCATGTGTCTCTGCAGCTGCAGAAGTTAAGACCAGAAAGTCCAATATCTGAGCTTCAGAAGTATAGCTATGTTCCTGTTGCTCAGTAAAAAAAAAATTGGAAATAAAAAGAGGTGAGTCCACAAAGTGGCATTCACCTTATTGGACCTAACGGCCTCTAAGACCTAAGGGATCTTAGGCCCCTTTCATACTGGTGCAACTTGGGACTGCAAAGTCGCACGACAAGTTGTACCCTATAATTTCCAATGAGTACCATTCATATCTGTGTGACTTCAGGTCGTGCAACTTCAAAGTAGTCCCTGCACTACTTTGGTCCGATTTAAGGTTCATAGATCTCAAGATTACACAGGCGTTGCTGCAAGTTGCGTCAAAGTCGCGTGACTTTCAGGTCGTACAAGTTTTTTTTCTAATTTACCAGTCAGGTTGCTTTAATGGACATCATATGCAGATCGAAGCTCACATCTTTGTATGAGCAAATTAATGGAACAGAGTGTTTACAAAAGTGACAATAGGTTTATGTTGTATCTCAGCTGGAGAAGGACAGGGCATGCTAAACAAGTTTTCATGGGGGTGTGTGGCGTACCCAAAGTCCACACCTGGTTTAAGCAACTGTCACTATAGTAAAATCTTTTACAAAAAAAAAAAAAAGTATATATATATATATATATATATATATATATATATATATATATATATACTGCTCACTCGCTGTCTGCTGTGGTTCCTTCTGAGGGCCTCAACATCACTACTTTGCACTGGATATTCAGTTATATGTTATTATGGCGAAAAACACTCAGATGTAAAAAAAAAAAAAAAAATCAATGCCGGTATATCTCAGACTAATTAATCATTTAAAGTAAACCAATGTTTTAGTGGGGCAGTGGAAGGAACCACAGTAAGCAGAGGGGGTCCAGAGATCCAAAACACCCAGAAGCATTGTAGATTTTTAAACAAGTGTAGCTCCTAAATATTAAAGATTGACAGCCCAGTGGGACAAACAGACATTTAGGGCTCTTTCACACGAGCGTTCCGATCAGATCCGCCGGTCAGTTTTTTAGGCGGATCTGATCGGATGCCCATTCAGCCCTATGGAGCAGCGGATGTCAGCAGTGACATGTCCGCTGACACCCGCTGCCATCCGCATCCTATCCTGTCCGTGAAATCCGGACGGATGGAAACCCTATTTTCCATCCGTCCTGGGGATCGGATCAGAGCGGATGAGAGCGGACAGGCGGTCCGCTCTCATCCGATTCCCCGTAAAGAGCAGCGGGGGCTGTGACACCTCCCTCTCCGCACTGCAAGCGGAGACGGAGCTGTCATCCGCCAGCTCAGCGGGGATCGGCGGATCGATCCCCGCTGAGCAGCACGGATCCGCCTACGGAGGCGGACCGTGTGAAAGAGCCCTTACTTTTTCCTATGCAGAGAATGTTTCACTTTACATTTTTAATATAGTGAAAAGGTCACTTTAGAAAAATACTCTCCCTTTGCTCTCAGTCCAAAAGCTAGAGCAATTTGGGGGGGGGGGGGGGGACTACAAAGCTCTGAATAGCAAAGGTGTTTATGAAGATATTTAATTTTACTCAGAATAAGTAATATAAAAAATAAATTAATGCACTTTTTTTTGTAGGTAAAAAATGTGCATTTATTATTTTTTTTCTCTGGAGCCTGTAAAGTAGTGATCAGTCCTCAGAGCTCTCCTCACTGAGCTCTGCACAGTGTAACTGTGACATCTCTAATTCTATAAATTCTTAACTTTGAACAGATGTAGAGGAGAGAAGACTGCAGATAAAACAGGTACAACTTATGTAGGAGGATTTGTTTCATCTCTGTGTATCACCTGAGGCCAGTCACTTCATTGGGTATATGTAAGGGTTTAGAACCACTTTAACAGAGGGGTAAATCATTTTCAGATCCATCTGGCGTTTGGCAGCAAGAACAGAATATTAACAATATAGTTGAATAAGACCTGAAGCCCTTGCTAAGAAGCACAGGGATCATACAGATGCAATGGTTGCCATCCTGGGGATCACACAAATGCAATTGCTTGCCACTGCAATAGTTACCAAAAATGATCATGCACAAAAAAGCAATTGAATAGCAACAACAAAGTTCCAGCGCTGTCACTGCGACAAACAAACTGTAGAAGGTCCCAGACCAACCATAGGTGCCGCTTCCAGTAGATTTGCTGTTACATAGTAAGTGAGGTTGAAAAAAGACATCAGTTAATCCAGGTCAACCTATGAAAGTTGCCAAAAGAGAAGGAGGCAGCGCTATCCAGATGCTGGTATTATAAGAGTACTGTAAAAGCAGTCCATGGATATGAAAAGCCTTTATTGAGAAAAAGCAATAGTTTAAAATGCATAAGACACAAGCAAAGAAGAATCAAACCAGTGTTGTTCCAGGCCATTCCTGCAGGTGGTGGTGGGTGATGACCTGCGGGACCACTGGGTGAGGAAATCCGATCCCTGGGCTGAGCTGGGATAACTACAAAGTTTTGTTGGGGAAAGCTGAATACAAGCTGTAGAGCACGAGAGCTGAGCCGGACCAGCCGGTGCTCAGCACGTGGCGTGTTCAGCGGTGCAGAGTGGGCGGATCTCTCGAATCAGGAAGTAAAACCAGCCGGGAGGAGAACGTTGCCATGACGACATGTTTCGCGCGCATGCGCTTTGTCAAGTCATGGAGAGGACGGCAACGGAAGCATTTAAAGTGGTAGTATACTCTGCTTTTTAACTTTTACCTACAGGTAAGCTTATAATAAGTCTCTGGTCTCTGATAAGCAATCTGAATGCTTTAGCTGTTCATCTACACCGAGCCTTAAAATGAGGCAGGTGTAGGGTGGTGTAAGTTCCCAGGAAAATGTATGTAGCAAGAAAGGGCAGAAAATCCAAACGAGACGTATTGCTTTGTGGAGGAATCCCGGACCACCTTTGACAAGAATTATCCCTAATAACCTGGTACCATCTAGGAGAAGTTCTGGTGCACTACTATTGCTTACAGGCTTTCCTGACCCTTTCTAGGGTCGAGTTGTTCTGGTGAGTGGGGTACCTGGAGGGGTCACAGTCACCTGGAACACGAATGGTTTTCTTGTTTGCACCGGAGCACCTTGCACTTTATTGATTAATTATATTTTGGACATTGTTCCCATCACGCTTATTGAATACTTGTTTGAGCACTTGATTATTTTGAAAACGTTTTATTTAATATTTATATTCTGTACATCTTTGCAATTTGAAGACACATTGCACATTGATTTTATGCTAGCGCTGTGTTAAATTGGGTATATATAAGCCTAAAATAAGGCCTATAAAAATATTTATATTCTGTACATCTTTGCAATTTGAAGACACATTGCACATTGATTTTATGCTAGCGCTGTGTTAAATTGGGTATATATAAGCCTAAAATAAGGCCTATAAAAAGTCTTATCTGTAGGTAAAATATCTCCTAAACCTGCACGGGGAAAGGACCCCCGAGGGGGGAGGATCATAAATCTGACACTTTTCGAATAACTTGCAAACTTTTAGTTCAAATCTTCATCAGGGATATGTGTATGTTGTAATCCCCTTTCACATTCTTTGTCTTGACCATTAAAATAGGTAGTATGATTCGTCCATATTTTCTTCCAAAAGAATATTATCCAATCTCATAGCCATGTCAGATTAGGGAAGGGGAGAGAAAAGGAAAATACCAATCCACACCGAATATGATGAGTGAGCCCCAGTAGGGCCATGGGGTGTAAAGCTGAAGTAACCCCATATATACGGTGCAGAAAAAAAATATATATGTGTGTCCTGGGTCGCTTAATGCAGTGGATGCTTTCATAGAATAGCAATAATTACACTCCCAAATTTCTGTTCGACTTGAGTATGAAGATCCACCTCCTTCTATAGAGGAGAGCGGAGGAAAATGTTGCTGGAGCCGCCAAACCCAGAAGAGACGCCGAGGGAAGATGTCAGCTGCCTCAGCGGTGTCAGGGCAACGTGTCGGGGCTTTGTTCTAAGGTATTTCATAATGCGCTAGTATGCAATGCATACTAGCTCATTATGCCTTTGTCCTGCAGGGTTTTTTTTTTTTTTTTTTTTTTTTGAGGATACAACCGCTTTAAAGCAAGCATGGGGAGGGGGTGATTCTTCTTTATTGATTGTGTTTTATACATTTTAAACTGATGCTTTATCTCAATAAATGCGTTTCATATCCATGGGCTGCTTTTACAGTACTCTTCTAATACCAACATCTGGATAGTGCTGCCTCCTTCTCTTTTGGCAACAAAAATGCAAATGCTGAACTGTGACGGCTTCATGATTTCAGAAAAGCACAAAATGAAGGAATATAAGCAAATTCAGCACTGTTTGCAAAGTTGCCAATGTACTGATCAATGAATGAACAAAAGGACTTACCTAGAAGGGGTTACAGTTGCTCGTACCCGTTTAAAGCCTTCGTTGTCTTCTTATAAATCTGCAAAAGAAAATGCCATTGTTAGCAAAAAACATAACACAGCATTGTAACTCTGGAGCGTGCTCTGAAAGAAGTAGAAAAGAAGAACACACATTACCATGGGTATTAGAAAGATAGGCTTGACCACACTCTAGAAAGGTCACCCTGGTGATTGTTCAAACTGCAAGCAGAAAATAAATCGGTCTTCCAAAAGTCATGGCCCAGATGGGGGTGAAGGACTAAAGGGAAATCAGAAACCGGGTCCCAAAGAGCCCAAAATTTCAGAATCCGCACTGGTAAGAATTGGACCTGGAAACCTCCAAAACTAAGTATTGCAGAGCTGCCTAAATGTTATAGTGGGCGCATGCTGCATAAAGAGGGAACCAATGTACTCATCTTTGGTTAGGAATTAAAATCAGGTCCAACCCACAACAACTCCTATTTACAACCGGAGAGAGACAACAGGAAGAGAGAGGAAATCTACCCCTAGGAAGGGAAACTCACTCCTGTTAGGGTCCTTTCACACGAACGATCCAATCCGCCTGTCTGTTTTTTAGGCGCATCTGAGCGGATCCTCCATGCATCCCTATGGGGCAGCAGATGTCAGTGGACACATCTCCGCTGACACCCGCTGCTATCCAATCCTATCGGTGAAATCTGGATGGATGGAAACCCTATTTTCCCTCCGTCCAGCGGATTGGATGGGATCGGATGAGAACGGACAGGCGGCCCAATCCCATCCGATTCCCCCATAGAGGAGAGCGGGGATCTGATAGTTCCGTCTCTGCACACAGAGCGGAGATGGAGTTGTCACCTGCCTACTTAGCGGGGATCGGCGGATCGACCCCCCACTGAGCAGAGAACGGACCTCGTCGGACGGCGCACCATGTGAAAGGACCCTAAGAGTTCTCATGGGAATAAAGGGTCTCCACTGAAGCTTTATCACTTATCCTTGTTTCCACAACAACCCACAATTTTCAAAATCCAGTTGTCATAGGGACAGAAAGTGAGAAAGTGAACAGGGGTACAGACAGCAAAACAAATGGTACAGGGGTGTTAACCCTTCCATATGCTATCCAAAAAACCTAAAAATTATTCTTTTGGCTGGCAAAAATTTTACCTGTTCTGACCTACCAACAAATTTGGCTTAAGAACAAACCTACAGTCCCCATCTCGTTTGTAATCCAGGGACCGCCTGTAGTGGGCAATTGCCATGGCAACTAATCAGATCCTTCTAAATCCCAATTTGCTATGCTGGATTTTAAAAAAACAAAGTGGA
Organism: Pelophylax lessonae; assembly: GCF_965119305.1. Classification (NCBI taxonomy): domain Eukaryota; kingdom Metazoa; phylum Chordata; class Amphibia; order Anura; family Ranidae; genus Pelophylax; species Pelophylax lessonae. The sequence continues at coordinate 273,343,125 of NC_138775.1, read as the reverse complement.
ATGGGGTTTATGTTGCTACTGTAGACAACAGGACCATCCCCCCACGCCCGTTATCTTACGTCCAATCAAATTAAAGATCTGCCTATGAATGCCTAGAATAATCTAACTGGCACAAACAAGCCAATGGAGAAAACGATTGACTTTAAAAGGACTTGTAACTGCATTTTGCTAAACAGCGAGAGTTGCAGAATGAAAAGCTTGTTTCCTGCTGTCTGCAAATTACTGCCACGGCCAGACAGTCATCGTGTGAGCCTGCAGCTCTTTATGGAAATGCCAATTGAAAGTATCCTGTATGGAGTGTACACAGGGGGGACTCTGCTAAATAAATCTGAGTCTGCTAACTTTCAATCAGCTGCGGCACGACACTCAGCAGTGCGATAAATGAGGATCATGGAGGAAGAAATGTAAGCAATGGATATACATTTCCCTTTAAAGACAAAGCTACACCTTTCAAACTGAAATCGGTCCGATGCTGCATTTGTCCCCAGCCGTCTCTAACACTGAGAACCGAGCGATCAAACACCGCCGATCGCTTGGTGACTGTCAGTCACCGGCTCTCTGCTCTGCCCCCCTCGTGCTCACTGGAGCGCTGGTCTGCGGAGGGGGCAGGGAACTATTTTTTTTTAGCAAAAAAATAAAAAACCCAGTGGTGATTAAACACCACCAAAAGAAATCTCCATTTCTGTGAAGAAAATTATAAATTAATTTGGGAACAGTTTTTCATGACAATTGTCATTCAAAGTGTGACAGCGCTGAAAGCTGAAAATTGGCCTTGGCAGGAAGGGGGTGAAAGTGCCCGGTATTGAGGTGGTTAATACCATTAAATTACAATATCACTTGTGTCGCAATTGTATACGCTATTTTGATATTTTTTTTTCTTTGCAATTTTTTTTCCCCACGAAAGTGGAGTTACTCTTTAAAGGCTTTAGAACCACTTTAAAAGAGGAGCTTGTAAGTCTCAACCAAGACAATTTAAAAAAGCCACCAACTAAAAATACTTTGGCTGCTGACTTTAAATATAAGGACACTCACCTGTCCAGGGGTCCAGCACTGCCCTCACCTGGGCTGGTTCTTCACTGGGCATTGTGTCCAGGCTTTGGCATCTTAAAGCAGAGTTCCACCAAAAAGTGAAACTTCCACTCATTTGCTTCCTCCCCCCCTCTGGTGCCACATTTGGCACCTTTCAGGGAGGAGGTGGGGGAATGGGTACCTGTTTTTGACAGGTATCCTGCCCCACTTCTGGGAGAGGGCGCCACGGCACCATCCCTCGGAAGTTTGGCCCCCTCCTCCTTCCCCCGCCGCTGAGCCAATCAAAACGTGCAGCGCGCTTTGGACATGCGCATTAGAGAACCACCCGTGAAGCTGCAAGTCTTCACTTCCGGGTTTCCATACCGGCAATGGTGGCGGCAGCACCCGACGGCCGAAATAAACAGACATCGCTTGACTCCAGGACAGGTAAGTGTCCTAATATTAAATGTCAGCAGCTACAGTATGTGTACAGTATGTGCAGCTACTGACTTTTAATTTTTGGAGGTGGGGGGGCGAAACTCTGCTTTAACTAAGGGAAACCGGCTATAAAGCATGCCACTATGCATGCATGTGCCACACTGCGCTTTGTGAGTGGCCCTGCAGTTCTCTGGGACCTGTGATGTGCCCCAGAAGGCTGCGAGCGAATGCCGGGGGGAGGGGGGTGGGGTGAACGCCTATATCAGGGATCCTCAAATTACGGCCCTCCAGCTGTTGCGGAACTACACATCCCATGAGGCATTGTAAAACTCTGACATTAACAGACATGACTAGGCATGATGGGAATTTTAGTTCCCGAACAACTGGAGGGCCATAGTTTGAAGACCCCTGGCCTATACATTCAGGGCGGAAGTGTGAGCCTGTAAGTGTCAAAACCAGGTACCCGGGGTCCACAGCAGTAATCACAGCAGAAGCGGCACGCCCTTCCCCTAGGCAGAAGTGCAGAATCACGTGTGTAATATATATATACATATACATGCACACACACGATTCTGCACAGGAGTGCTGCCCTGTAGCAATATATCTGCTATAGCGCCGTCTTTCTAATAAACTCTACCCAATGTTTTTTGCAGGGATTTCATTTACATTCTGCTCATTGGCACAAGCACAACATATGCTACATTCAGGGCACGCCTCTGGTGATAACTCACATCTGCCAGTGAGTTTATGTCCGGTCTCAGCTGAAGTTTGCAACCATCAAATAGTTGGGAGTCCTAAGTGATCATGTGTGCAGAGCTAAATGGAGGCCAAAATGTTTCACTTTTATACCAACACTGAGCTGACCAATAAATATCCCTTCTTTTTAAATATACTTTTGGGTACTGAAAGCATTTAACAAAATGTCAATTAAGCCAATGTTTAAAAACCCAGGTGAAAGTGGCTGCCACGATGACAGCCATGAAACGCCACACCTTTAGTGCCATCTTATGGTGAAGTCTAGTATTGCAACACAACCATACAGATACAGCAGGACTAAAGCCCCGTAAACACTTACCGAATGTCAGCTAAAAAGTGCAAAAGACTGCACACTAATTTTGTCGGCCAACAACAACCGACTGCAGAAGTGATGTCATGTGATGGTTAACTTTCCCTGTGTTTTTTCTTCTATGAGCATGCCCTGTCTTGAAAATCTGCTGATTGTCGGCCGAATTCTGTACTGACTGGCGAACAATCGGCCGTTCTGCTGTTGGCCAACAAAAATTTTAATGCCTGCACGACAGATTCTTTTCGGCCGAAAGTGCGCTGTCGGCTCTCGGAAGCATCATTCTAACAAGCCTACAATCGGCCGATCGGTCGTCGGCCGAATATTTACGGCCGACAATCGGTACGTGTGTACGGGGCTTAAGGCTCCCTTCACATATAGGCATTTCGGTTCTCGGGCAGAATTGCCGCGATTCTGCCTGCAATTCCGAACCATTGCAAGTCGCGGGACACCAGAACGATTCCCGTGAGTTGCAATCGCACCTCAAACGCAGCACGCTTTTGCCTTGATTGCCGGTAAAATTGCACAAACAGAAATGCAGGATGCCTGACGTGCAAAAGAAGTTCTTGTACTTCTTTTGGGCATCAGGCGTCCCGCGATTCTGTTTGCATGATTTTACCGCAATTCATCAAGCGACAATCGCAGCAAAATCGCACTGTGTTTGGGGTGCCATTGCAAGTCACCGGAATCGCTCGGCATCCCACGACTTGCAATGGTTCGGAATCCCAGGCAGAATCGCGGCAATTCTGCCCATGATCGGAAACGCCTATATGTGAACAGAGCCTCAGGGTTTTGACAGTGGAGAAAAAAAAACACACACACACACAACACGACATACAATCACTAGTATAGTTAAATAATCACTGTTAAAAAAAAAAAAAAAATACGGTGATACGTTATTGTATATTGTACTGCGTCTGGAACCAAAATCTCCTCTTTGATCATTTATATAAGTTCAGATTCTATTACTAGCAAGGAAGACACAAATATAGACTATGGATCGGTACAGTTTCCTTAAATGGACACAATTAGAGAAAATTAAGTCTGCTGCTGTGGAAACATTGGAGATATTTCTGTTCACTAATTGGGAAACGCTCAATAACAGATGGAAAAGAGAAGAAAAGGCCGGCATTAGATATGCAGTTATACGGTACAGTATAATGCCAACAAGCACTTAGGATACATACGACTGCTAAATCCATGCCTGTATATCCAAGACCTATCATTCATTTAAAGTAAACCAATATTAAAGCAGAACTGAAGTTTTAATGTAACAAGCAATGAGCAGGCAGGATTTTATTGCAGAAGAGACATGCAACTTCTCAAACAAATGCCTCTACCTGCCTGTTCATCATCTTCCCCAGTGCTATAAACTGAGCTGCACATGCACAGCTAGGTTTACAGTGCCAGGCTGGTCTCTGTGTGCCTGAATGGTGGCTCCTGGGCATGCACATGAGTGACGCCATCCCAGCCAATAAAGACAGCCAAAGACTGGCACATAGGGGAAGATGCCGGCACTGGCGAGAGACCTTAGGAAAAGTATTAACACCTTTAGTTCCACTTAAAGCCTGGTACACACTATCCACTTTCTTTCATTCAACCCAGCGAGTTGAACGATGTTAGTACAGCGATCTCCCACACTTCGTTATTGTGTTCTGACATGAGGACTGCCATCCCACCAGAATACACCGATCAGCACTCACAGCTATTGGCCGCCAGCACTGATCAGATGCTGGTTTTCCAGCATGCCAGTTAGGCCAGCTTCTATTGGACAGACTGGTGTACGTATACTGTATGTATATGTGTTATTGTCCTGTGTGGTAGGTAACTATGTATGCATCCCTATTAGGGAAATTTTGCATTTTTATATGTAGTCAATAGAAAAATATATATAAAACAATATAAATTTTATGAGCCTTTTATGCAGTACCATGAAAGTCCCCTCTGCCTCCTATTGCCTATTTAGTCTATTCTACAAATGATTTATTGGTTCGTAGGTACTATATATATTAGGGATCATCCGATTATTGGCAAAGCCGATATATCATGGGCCGATATGCACGTTCCCTGATATATCGGAATCGGCCCCTGAGGTTACCGATATTTCTGGAAAGTGCTGTACCAGAGTAATGCCTGCAGCTAGAGGCATCACCCCGGTACCGGCGTCCATAGCCGATGGTCGGCTGTCTTGTAATGACAACCAATGCGGCTGAGAAGCCGTTCGGCTGTCATTACAAGGAGCGGGAGGGGACATCTCCCCCCGCCCACCGCCTTCCACGGCTCGCCTGGGTCTCCCGTCCCACCGAGAGCCTCGGGCATCCTACCTGTATGGCCGCTGAAGAGAAAACCCGATCAAAGCCGCATTCGGCTCTGATTGGGTCCCCGTGTAAAAAACCCGGAAGTGATGTCATCGGTGGCAAAAACACGATCACATCACATGCAAGGAAAACAAAACGTTTTTGCTTGCACATCATTGGATGATGGAAGTCAGCAAAGCTTCCCCTCATTTACTAAGCTCTGAAGCAAATGCCCTTACAAAGTGCAGAGTCTATTCGCCTTTAGTAAATCAACCCCTCTTATGTGCGGTGTGCTGCAACACAGGTGTGTTGAGGGTGCCTTGAATTAGTGCTTTCAGGTGCCATTTAAAAGAAATGGCACCATGTAACCACAAAGCACAGATCTGAAAGTTGCCACCTCATCCCTTTAAAACCAAACACATATTACACTGGTTCTGTGACTGATTAAGGTGGTAATTAAACTCACTTAATGCCTGATGTGCATTCAATTAGCCTCAGAACCTGTGTAATTATTATGTTTTCTGTTTTAAAAGGGATGAGGTGGCAACCGTATGACCTTCACTGAAAACGCCTAAATTCAGTAGCTTGAAGGGGTGTGGACATACTTTTGGTTATACAGTGGAGGTGTAATGGTCCGATCCACAAACATTTGGCCATATAGCCGCCTACAGGGATATGAACATTTAACCTGAACAAATATTTGTAAGGCTTCATGCACACAGGAGTTGTTTATGTGCATTCGAGATGAATCTACTGCAGCTCAGCAGATTCCCATTTGACTGTTCTGAGGCTGCATTTCACCACTTTCAACCTTTTTTTGGGTGCAGAAATGCTTTACCCTAAAAAGTTCTCAAAAAAAAAAAGATGATCACAAGTTTTGAACATTTCAAAGGATCTTGAAAATCAGCTGAACAGACATGACCACGGGTGAAGAGGTTCTTTTTTTAAAGCAAAGCCATGTCTGTTGGAAGGAATACTGAAGAGAAGATGGCAAGTTTTGGCCATATCACAATAAACTCGGGAAATGAAAGGCAGTCCTACAAGAGAAGTTCAGGATTTCTAAGACTGAGAACTGAGCAGACAAAGACGACGATCGCTCAGTTCTCAGAGCTTTGTGAGCAGAGAGCTGGTGACTGTCAGTCAACTACTCTCTGCTCCCCACATGCTCACTGGAGCGCTGGGCTGTGGGGGGGGCGGGAGCGGCTGGCTCAGGCTCTCAGCGGCTCGCCGAGAGGATGAGCCAGGAGCTGGTCCAGGGTTGTGGGCAGATCCCCGACCATATTGTTGCAATCTTGCCCCAGCCTAAACCGGCCCTGTGACATCAGCCAACAGCGGGCTTCACCTCGCTGTCTGCTGAAAACAGGTCACATAAGTGCAGAACAAACAGCACCCCTTTGATCCATAGGAGAAGTACAGCCAAACGAGCTTTGGCTGTACTTCCCCTTTAACCACTTGCCGACCAGTCACATTGACTGTACTGAGGCAAAGTGGCTCGATTCCGTCCAGCGACGTAGACCTACGTCGCTGGACTCCTCCCCTTGTGGGCGGCGCGTGCGCCGCCGGAGGCTCGCTCCCGCTGTTTTCAGTCACAGCGGGAGTCGGGCCAGGTGAGGAGCAGCGGTGATCACCGCCGCTCTTCCCCGATCGTCGGGGATTCGAGTGTGGAGATCCGCCCGCTTGTGTAAAGCGGGCAGATCTAAGTGACAGGCAGGGACAGATTACAGGATTCAGCATAGCTGAACATTCGATCTGTCCCTGTGTCACTCAGTCCCCTCCCCCAACACAGGTCAGTAAGCACCAGGCATACATTAACCCCTTGATCACCAATAAAAATTAACCCCTTAACATCCTTCATATGTATAGCACTGATAACTGTAGTAATGTCACTTGTACCCCCAAAAGTGTCAAAAATGTCAGTCAAGGGTCCGATCTGTCCGCCGCAATGTCGCAGTCCCGCAAAAAAAAAAAAAAAAAAAAAAAAAAACGCAGATCGCCATTACTCATTAAAAAAAAAAAAAAAACACCAAAAATGACAGAAATCTTTCCCTTAGTTAGTAAAACGCAATAACTTTTGCGCAAACCAATCAAAATACGCTTATTGCGTTTTTTTTTACCAAAAATATGTAGCAGAAAACAAATTGGCCTAAAATGACAAAAAATTTTGATTTTTACATTTTTTTGGGGGGGGGGGGGGGGGAATTTTATATAAAAAAATGTGAAAATATTGTTATTTTTTCAAAATTGTCGCTCTTTTTTTGTTTATAGCGCTAAAAGTAAAAATCGCACAGGTGATCAAATGCCACCAAAAGAAAGCTGTTTGTGGGGAAAAAAAAGGACATGAATTTCGTTTGGGTATGGCGTTGCATGACGGCACAATTGTCAGTTAAAGTCGCACAGTGCCGAATCGCAAAAAGTGGCCTGGACGTAAGACAGCAAAATCCTCCGGTGGTAAAGTGGTTAACCACTTCCGGACCATCCACCGCATATATACTGCGACAGGGTGGCCTGGCTGCGCGAAAACACGTATATGTACGTGATTTTGTGCAGGGGTCCTGGGGGGAGCGCACGCGTGCGCCGCAGCGCCTCTTCTGCTGTGATTAGACACAGCGGGAGCCAATCAGCAGGTCCGGTGGCTGCGATTTTCACCAGCCACCAGCGATCGTCCAGGAGAATGACAGAACAGTCGTCTGCCTATGTAAACAAGGCAGACGGCTGTTCTGTCACAGAGGAAGAGTGAGACTTTGTGTTTCAGCTAAGCTGAAACACATAATTCTCTGAGGTCAAACTGGCGGCCCTCCAGCTGTTGTGGAACTACAAGTCCCATGAGGCATTGCGAGGCTGACAGTTACAAGCATGATTTCCACAGGCAGAAGCATGATGGGAGTCGTAGTTCCGCAACAGCTGAAGGGCCGCCAGTTTGACACCCCTGAACCCCCTCACAGTTAGAAAAAATTATCTAGGAGCACACTTAATCCCTTGATCACCCCTAGTGTAAACCCCTTCCCTGCCAGTGTCATCTATACGGTAACAGTGCATTTGTTTTAGCCGTGATTACTGTATTGGTGACACTGGTCCCCAAAAAGTGTCACTTAGTGTCAGATTTGTCCACCATAATGTCGCAACATCGCTAAAAATTGCTTATTGTCACTATTACTAGTAAAAAAAATAAAAAAATAAAAATGCCAGAAATCTATCCCAGTTTGTAGACGTGATAACCTTTGCGCAAAAGAATCAAAATACACTTATTAGGATTTTTGTTACCAAAGATATGTAGCAGAATACATACTGGCCTAAATTGGTGAAAAAAATTCGATTTTTTTTTTTTTTTTTTTTTTATTGAGAATGTTATATAGCAGAAAGTAAAAAATATTGTTAATCAAATACCACCAAAAGAAAGCTCTATTTGTGGGGGGGGCATCAATTTTATTTGGGTACAGCGTCGCACGACCATGCAATAGTGAGTTAAAGCTACACAGTGACGTATCGCAAAAAAAATGGCCTGGTCATTAAGGGGGTAAAACCATCAAGAGCTAAAGTGGTTAACGCAAAGCAGAACTCTAACCTGGCAAAAGACAAGGCCAGATGGAAAGCGAAGGTGGAAGCAAAGTTACAGGTTTGAAGTTCACCAAAAACCACGAATGGTGAAGGTAGTGGTATTAGTAATGAGCATTCTCTGGAGGCAGCATGTCCTATTGGAGTTGCATTGTAGGCAAAACAGGTCAAGCACAGCCATTTGGGTCTAAGGCAAGCGTCTGAGTAGTGCTGCATTGGAATGCAAAAGATAGCAAATTACAGGAACCCCCAGGTACACAACCCATTATTTTGTTCTGGCAGCACTGTGATACACACACTGCATAGCCAGGCAACTTACACTGTATTCTCTATCACAATTCAGGTGTACAGTGGCTTTACCCCCCCAGCTGCCGCCTCCATCCATCTGACAGGTCAGTGACTTGGTGAGGTCATCCAAATGCTCTCCAAACCCATACGCATGTTCCTTGTGTGCCCCTCCCATGCCCAGTCTAAACACAGCTGTGTCATTGGCTTTAGGGGACTAATATAATAAGAAATGTAGGCACTTTATGCAGCTGTATTTAACCCAGGGTTAATTCTGAGGTTGCTAGGGGTTCCTTGAGCAATGACCAATTTCTGCCTCTCAGATAAGTTTCCAATGACACCATTGTTCCTTTTAGTATACAATCAAAAAGAACAACTCCTGCACATGCTGATGCACAACATATACATTGAGAAGTACTTCACCAGCCCATGGTGCTGTCCATGTGTCAACCTCCTATCGGATGTATGCTTTCAAGCTGTAATGTCCTGGCCGCTGCAGCTCCTCTCGCACTCCACTGGGGGCGGATAACAAGCAATTCCAATCTATAATAGAGGGAAGCGCATGCAGACCTCGGGCAATAACGCTTTATTTAAGGAGGAAGGTGGGACCTGAGAAAGGAGGCTCCGCCTCCGAAACGCGTTGTCCATAGCAACAGCAGAGGCAGTGTACCCGTGGTTGTACCCTCCACCTTGAAGCTCCCTGCAGCTTGTGGTTTCGGCTCCGGCTTAGGCTCTCCCGAGTCGCTGTGGAAGCCGGCGGTATAGTGCGCAGGCGCACTGGTACAGGCACTCGGTGACCCGGTGGTGGAGCTGCACAGAGGAAGTGGAGGAGAGCGGGGTCATAGCGGCGGTAGCCGCAAGATAGGAGACCGTAGTGTCATCATCTGGAGGGACGGGAGGAGCGAGAAGCTCTTGTTGGAATGCCGATATGCGAATGCCAAGAAGAGTGAGTGCATTTTAAATGTACTGTGTAATTTGTCCTTAAATAAAGCATTATTGCCCGAGGTCTGCGTGCGCTTCCCTCTATTATAGATTGGAATTGTTCCTTTTAGCTATCTGTAAGGGGGTCATTCTTCCCAATGATGACAAGAGTAAGGAGCATTCTTCCCACTGACTGTCACACTAATGTGTCATGAGTTGTAGATTTTTATTTCAAGGGTTCCTCTGTATTGAAAAGGTTGAGAAAGGCTGTTCTAACCCCTTACCACCGGCTCCCTCTGGTCTATAATGTCGAAGGCCGTTAGGCAGGCTCTCAATCATGGGATTACTGTGATTGGCTGTCTTAGGTATTATGTCAACCGGTTAATTATAAAAAAAAGCTTTATTGAAGTATATTTGGTAAAAAATAAACATGAAAAATTGCAAAAACCAACAAAACAAAAAGTTAAAAGTACAATTTTGTCAAAACCAGACAAGAAAGCAGCTGCAGACACCGACACAAACCACACATCCACCACACACTCATCCAATCCGATGGTTCAATCAAGAGGCAGTAGTGCAAGTGGCTGCAGATGGAGTATAATGTGAATTTTACCGCAGTTAGCCAGTCTATGACTTCAAAGGTAGCAGAGGTCCAGACATGATGTGGAGTATAAAAGGGATGGATGGATGGATCCACTGAAACAGAGTCAGTGGTACATTTGCATAGTACAGTCTTAAGTACAGGTAAAGGCGGAATGGGATCTGCGCACCGATGTACTGAATGGTAGCCCAACGGCTAACCTGGCCGTGTAAAGCAGGTGTACGGGTGCAGATAGGAGCGGTTTGCATGCAGTATCCTGCTAGGAGGCCGGCTACATGTGGGTGGATCAGTGTCCTATGGACAGTATACACAAAGTAAGTCAGTGCGATCTCACCGCTCCCCAGCTGGGCTGAAGGCTCCTAATGCCTCATGGACAGAATCCACATAGTTGTAGTCCACCAGAGCACCCTTCATTCGTGCCGCTCCGTGTGTGTAGTGTCTTGCCAAGAGGCCGGCTACATGTGGGTGGATCAGTGTCCTATGGACAGTATACACAAAGTAAATCAGTGCGGTCTCACCGCTCCCCAGCCGCGCTGAAGGCTCCTAATTCCTTATGGACAGATTCCACATAGAGGCAGTCCACCAGAGCACCCTTCATTCGTGCCGCTCTGTGTGTTCATTGTTGGTCCACAGGTAGAGGACGTAGGGAGTCTGCAGGGTCTGGTCTAGGAATGTCACAGGGGTAACGACGTGGAGTTATCCTTTTTTTTTTTTTTTAACCAAACAAACGTTTATTGAGTTAAGCACTGCATATAAACATGCAACAAAAGGCATCGTCAGAAAGTTGCATAAGTACAATATCACAGAGTCAAATATTTCAAAAATACACACTGTGCAAAGAGCACAACAGGATTAGAAACTCCAGCACGGTAAAACATAGCATGGGCCATGGGCGCGGGCTCTGCGGAACAGTTGCATCATAGGGACACAGGTACAAGACATCCAACTTCTCCTACGACTCACACGTGTCGGGAGCCTCCAGCCACCTATCCCATATCTTGTTGTACCTCTTGGGACATCCCCTATTAACATACAAGACCTTCTTAAAGGGCAGGGTGGCACCAACTGCCGCCTTCCAAGCTGATAAGGAAGGGGGTGTAGACTGCATCCACTTCAGGGCTATCATTTTTCTAGCTGTGAATAAGGTTTCCCGGAGGAATTGAATCGTGTGTTTGTCTGCGTCAACCTCGGGAAATATCCCGAGGAGGCACAATTTGGGGTCCAGTGTGGTCGGGCATCCCATGCGGTGATGCAGGAACTGGACAACCTGCGTCCAGAACCCCTGCACAGCCGGGCAGGACCAGATCATATGACCAAAAGTGCCCGGGGAGTGAGAGCACCTCGGGCATGCCGTGGAGCGGGAGGAATCAAAGTGAGCAAGCCGCATAGGGGTGAGATACGATCTATGGGTAATATAAATTTGAGCGAGCCTATCCGACAACTTGGGAGAGACCAGAGTGCAGGCCTCCAGAGCCTCATCCCACTCCTCATCCTCCAGCTCCCCAACATCGCCCACCCACAACTCCCGTAACCCGTATGCCAGCTCAGTCACCCGTTTAGTGCCCAGCATCTCGTACAGCAACGAGATGAGTTTGCGGTGCTCCTGACCTCTAATCATATCCAACATGTCAACCGATGGTGGTGCAGGGATCACAGGGGTGAATTGCCCTCTCAGGGCATGTGATAACTGTAAATAATAGAAATGCATAGAATCCGGGAGTTGGAGTTCCTCCCGGAGCAGGTGGAAGGACTTGACAGACCCTTCAGACACAACATGCGATAACAGGTAGATATCTTTACGTATCCATATCTCAGGGTTTGGGATATGAAGAAGCTCCGGGAGCTGACGGTTATACCACAACGGCGTCATGGAATGCAAAGTCGCGTCCCCGGTTCTAGACATCGCCAAGTCCCAGACCCGCCTGTGATGAAATGAAAGGCTGCCCCGAGGAGCCACAGACCCCGCTACACCATGGAGTATATCACAGAACGGGTGGGGGAGTCGCGACTCCTGACCCCTGCAGACCATTGCCATATACCTGCCCGAGTCCTGTTTGTCCAAGTGAAAGAAGTGCGACAATTGGGCTGCTAGATAGTACACGTGGAGTTATCCTTTAAATAAGGGTGTTTGTTGTAGGCGGCTGCAAGCCTTTACCGGAAATACTTTTACATCCAGGAAAGGAAGCTACTTCAGGCTCCCTCAGTTAATTTCTGGGCTCCCTCTTCAGCAAAAAATCCACAACCAAAGACCTAGACTTTTGGTTTTATAGGCAAAGCTGAACAGAATCTGGAGCAGGAAAGCTAAGCAGCCCTTTTATCGCTCTTTTTATATATCCGTTCCCTCAGGACCGGTAAGCACTGCACATCTCAAACTGCTAAAGGTGCAAAAGGGATGAAAAGCAGCCTTAGCCCTGACTCCTCGTGATAGGCCGCACCTTGCGATAGGCCATGACTGACGCATTTCACCCTGCCCCAGGGCGTAGTCATAGAGGTATCTCTAAAGTGGTATAGGGTGTGCAGCGTCTACCCACATCAAGCGTCTGCTTGAAGCGTCTGCTTGATGTGGGTTCACCAGAGTCGCATTATTGATGCTTGGAGAAGTGCTCCACCAAGCATCTACAAGGACTGATGAGGCGGCTTTATATTAAACATTTGAGAGAGAATATCCAACTTTTAAAAAGGAGTCTATTAAGGCACTTTGCAATCAATTATTTGTGCTCTACATTGTGTGTGGGTGCGATTTTTAGGGCTGGCGTCAGTCAATGTATTGCTCCTCCTGAGCACGATATGAAAGAACACATCACAGCCCCATCAGCTAGGTTCACACTTCAGCTTCTTCAAGTATTTTTATGTATGCGTTTTTTGGCTCATCCTCAGGCTTGAACTAATGTAGTTACTAGAAAAAAGGGAAAAAAAAAACTCACACAAAAAATGTGTTACGTGCATTTTTAGGCATTTTTTTGGCACGCTCGTTGAAGTCTACCCAAAAACACGATTCAGCCTCAAAGAAGCTTGTATTTTTCACACTTTGAGCAACCAACTTTACGGACATGACGCCCTGGTGTGAATGGGAACCATTGAATATAGTGATGTTGAGTGCTGAAGCGCTTCAGGAAACATGTTACATGTTCCACCCCCACCCTTGGGACAGCTGGAGATCTTCTCCCCACACCCGCTTTTACAACATGAAAAGAGCACGGTCACGCAGGGTGCTGCCCACTCGGCCCCATCATTCATTCATAGAGTTCTGTGAATGAATAGACTACAAGTACTAACAGCCTCTGTGGCTGACAGCTTGTAGTTCTCAATGAACTACGAGGGTGATGGTGAGCATCCTTCTAGTTTATTGAATCTTCCCAGACTGAACTAGCTGCCTGCCCAAATGAGAGGTACGGGTAGAAAGGTACACTGACAGTCTGCAGGAGCGTGACATTGCACGTGCAATCTGCTGATCGCAATTGCAATGCTTTACAGGCTCCTAAGAAAAAGAATTAGTAAATGCACATTTTTTTTTAACCTACAAAAAAATGTGCATTAAAAAAAAAAAAAATAATATATATATATATATATATATATATATATATATATATATATATATAGATAGATATATAGATATATATATAGATATATACAGTGGGTACGGAAAGTATTCAGACCCCCCTGAAATTTTTCACTCTTTGTTATATTGCAGCCATTTGCTAAAATCATTTAGGTTCATTCTTCTTCCTCATGAATGTACACATAGCACCCCATACTGACAGAAAAACACAGAATTGTTGACATTGTTGCAGATTTATTAAAAAAGAAAAACTGAAATATCACATGGTCCTAAGTATTCAGACCCTTTGCTGTGACACTCATATATTTAACTCAGGTGCTTTCCATTTCTTCTGATCATCCTTGAGATGGTTCTACACCTTCATTTGAGTCCAGCTGTGTTTGATTATACTGATTGGACTTGATTAGGAAAGCCACACACCTGTCTATATAAGACCTTCCAGATCACAATGCATGTCAGAGCAAATGAGAATCATGAGGTCAAAGGAACTGCCTGAAGAGCTCAGAGACAGAATTGTGGCAAGGCACAGATCTGGCCAAGGTTACAAAAAGATTTCTGCTGCACTTAAGGTTCCTAAGAGCACAGTGGCCTCCATAATCCTCAAATGGAAGATGTTTGGGATGACCAGAACCCTTCCTAGAGCTGGCCGCCCGGCCAAACTGAGCTATCGGGGGAGAAGAGCCTTGGTGAGAGAGGTAAAGAAGAACCCAAAGATCACTGTGGCTGAGCTCCAGAGATGCAGTCAGGAGATGGGAGAAAGTTGTAGAAAGTCAACCATCACTGCAGCCCTCCACCAGTCGGGGCTTTATGGCAGAGTGGCCCGACGGAAGCCTCTCCTCAGTGTAAGACACATGAAAGCCCGCATGGAGTTTGCTAAAAAACACCTGAAGGACTCCAAGATGGTGAGAAATAAGATTCTCTGGTCTGATGAGATCAAAATAGAACTTTTTGGCCTTAATTTTAAGCGGTATGTGTGGAGAAAAGCAGGCACTGCTCATCACCTGTCCAATACAGTCCCAACAGTGAAGCATGGTGGTGGCAGCATCATGCTGTGGGGGTGTTTTTCAGCTGCAGGGACAGGACGACTGGTTGCAATCGATGGAAAGATGAATGCGGCCAAGTACAGGGATATCCTGGACAAAAACCTTCTCCAGAGTGCTCTGGACCTCAGACTGGGCCGAAGGTTTACCTTCCAACAAGACAATGACCCTAAGCACACAGCTAAAATAACGAAGGAGTGTCTTCACAACAACTCTGTGACTGTTCTTGAATGGCCCAGCCAGAGCCCTGACTTAAACCCAATTGAGCATCTCTGGAGAGACCTAAAAATGGCTGTCCACCAACGTTTACCATCCAACCTGACAGAACTGGAAAGGATCTGCAAGGAGAGAGGGAGAGAGAGAGGAGAGAGAGAGAGAGAGAGAGAGAGAGAGAGAGAGAGAGAGAGAGAGAGAGGGAGAGGGAGAGGGAGAGGGAGAGGGAGAGGGAGAGGGAGAGGGAGAGGGAGAGGGAGAGGGAGAGGGAGAGGGAGAGGGAGAGGGAGAGGGAGAGGGAGAGGGAGAGGGAGAGGGAGAGGGAGAGGGAGAGGGAGAGGGAGAGGGAGAGGGAGAGAGAGAGAGAGATTATATATATCTATCTATATATATATATATATAGAGAGAGATATAGATATATAGATATATATAGAGAGAGAGAGAGATATAGAGATATATATATATATATATCTATATATATTTTTTTTAAAGGTGAAAAGGTGAAGCAACAGGTCAGCAGATTGCAGTACTAAAGTCTGTAGCACCCAGTGGCCAGCAGGGATGCACGACTAAACAAATGCCGGGTCTGTGTTGATCCATATGACCCTCGTGGCCCTTGTGCTGCAACCTTTACAGGAGCCCAGCCTCTCCCACCAAAGTCAAACTTACTACGGAACAAGGGAAGGTATTATATGTGTACATAATACTTCAGCTTTAATCTTTTTTTTTTTTTTTTTGCAAAGCAGTCCAGGTTTTGCCCTCATTGGCCTTGCTTGCAGGCTGCTGTAAGCTTCTGTGAGTTATTCAACTTCAGACATTTTATTTCTTTTTCTGGCAGTACATGAACAGTTTGATCACAATTACAAACATATGGATTTATACTCTTAGTCCTGGTCCTGAAACTCTAATTGGATGTCCTATAGTCAATACTGAAGTCCAAGAATGATATTGTGTATGAGAGCTGAATTTCTGCAGATGCCTTACAATCTAATCTACTAATAATGATCCCGGCTTTGTTCAACCATCTTATAAGCTGATCTGGTATAGCAGAGCCTCCAGCACAACACTGGGCACATGTCCTGCCTGCGTACAATATGAATAAGCAGAGGGCTATTGAAGTGCACATCCCGGGCACACATGACAGTGAATGGTTCTACAGATTTCAGCCTCAATCACACGGCAAGAGATGGGCAAAAATAACAGCAATACATTCAATTCTGTATTTATAGCGAATCCACGCCTCACGGTGAACAAAGAATTTACTTTTAGCTTTGGGTGTTATTTCTTTATACAGCACCGACAAATAACAGTGCTTTACACAAAAAAAGCACCCTACACAGGCCAGGCACCAATAGGTAAGTGGCCCTACAGCACACCCTATAGCCACTGAAAGAGGACCTCAATGCAAAAACTGATATAGTGCATATGTTGAGTTGTTTTTTCCCCACATTGGTGGTTATAGGCAAAAAGAAGTTAAAAGTGGAACTCTATGCACAGTTAAACAGAGCGCACTGTAATATCGAAGATTGAAAATTAATAATTCATATCCTTCCTATTATTCTGCAACTGCGTTGTCATAAAATCATTGCCGTTTCCAGAGAGAAAAACCTGTCTAATGATTATATTCACTGTCACTTCTGAGCATCCGTGGCACCCTGACCCAGAGAAGACTCCTCCCTGCGCGTCGGCATGCTTGTAAATTACCACTACTGCTGACGCTTTCTTCTGGCCTCATCTGAAAATGTTCAAATAATAAATGATAATAATAATAAAATGTTCAAATAATAAAATGTTGACAAAATTCAAATAAGGTCAAACTGAATTCCAGATTTTATATAGATTTTTTAAAATTTTGCTATACAGCCTATCACTACACTACACTATCATATACCAGACATTATATACCGGTTTTCACATGACTTTTAAAGGGTTTAGATTTCTGTCCATGCAATCCTGAGATTTACACAGTGCTATCTTTTTCTTTGCTGCAGTTAGGTAACACTTATAGGTCTCTGACTGGACAGTGAAAGGAGAAGTAGCGCAGTGATGAGCTTACCTCTGTCACTCTGTTCTCTCCTCATATCACCATGCTCCTTGTTAGCACAATCACTGGCTGTTTGTGCTGCTTCTCCCTCGTGGTCTGAGCTCTGCTGAATATAGGATGACACAAGGTCCAACTCAGGGACTTGCATTTAAAAACACATACGTATTAGGCCCCGTTCACATCGGGGCGACGCTACTTCGCGCCGCGGCCTCGGAGCGGCCGCCACGGACTTCATAACATTGAAGTCTATGGCGGTCGCCTCCTGGTCGCCCCAAAGAAGCTCCGGACCCTTTTTCTAAGTCGGAGTGACTTGTGTCGCTCCTATTAGAACGGGTCCGCAGCTTCCCTATGGGAGGCGACCTACGGCGACCTGTGAGGCGACCAGGTCGCCTCACAGGTCGCCTCAGTGTGAACCGGGTCTTAACCTCTTCAGCCCCGGAAGGTTTACCCCCCCCCCCCATGACCAGGCCATTTTTGGCGATACGGCACTGCGTTACATTAACTGACAATTGCGCAGTCGTGCGACGATGTACCCAAATAAAATTTAGGTCCTTTTTTCCCCACAAATAGAGCTTTCTTTTGGTGGTACTCGATCACCTCTGTAGTTTTTTTTTTTTGCGCTATAAACAAAAAAGACCAACAATTTTGAAAAAAAATAATATTTTTTACTTTCTGATTAAAAAAAAACCCAATAAAAAAAAATGTAAAAAGTCGAATCTCTTCATCAATTTAGACCAATATGTATTCTGCTTCAGGTTGGTAAAAAAAAAAAATCCTATTTTGTGTATACTGAATGGTTTGCGCAAAAGTTATAGCATCTACAAACTATGGGATAAATTTATAGAATGTTTTTTTATTTATTTTTTTATTTTAACTAGTAACAGCGATTTTTGGCGGGACTGTGACACTTTTTGGGGACCAGTGACACCAATACCATGATCAGTGCTAAAAAAAAAAAAAAAAAAGCGCTGTCATTGTACTAATGACACTGGCAGGGAAGGGGAACATTAGGGGCGATTAAAGGGTTACATGTGCTCCTAGGGAGTGCTTGCTAACTGTATGGGGGGAGGTGCTTTGACTGGGGAAGACAAAGATCAGTGTTCCTTTGGAACACAAGATCTCTATCTTCCCCTCTCCCAGAACGGAGGTCTGCCTTGTTTACATGGGCAGACCCCCGTTCTGCCTCTCCTGAGAACGATCGCGGGTGCCGGAAAACATCAAGTCTGTCGGACCCGTGGATTGGCTCCCGCGCTGTCCAATCACACCAGGAGCTGATTGCTGGTGACACGCGCATACGCCCTGGACCCAGTGCAGGAGGGCCGCCCTGCCGCAGTATATATGCGTGGGGCGGTCTGGAAGGTGTCAGTCTGTATCTTTTAAGTATGATAAATCCTCCAGCCTCTTTTCTTCTCCTGTGGCCAGATGCCAAGCTCCTCACACCCCATACTTGTTTGCGGTGTCTCCTTAGTAAGCCACCTTCTAAGGAGCCCTTGTGCATGTGTGCTCCCGGCCAGCGTTGCGTGTGTTCATAGACACATACAGCAAGGGCAAGCCATGCCGATGCTTCCTCCATTCAGAAATGTTCTTGAATATTGAGATGTCTTTATCAAGCTAGAACGGAGATTACCCGGAAATGGATAAATTCTAAGCCACCATCTGTAATGGATTGGCTGTGCGTAGTCAATTCGTTAGAGAGGAAGTAAACTCTTCCTCCCCCCCCCCCCCCCGCAAAGTAAATGCATAATGTGCTAGTATGCATCGCATACTAGCGCATTGTGTGACACTTACCTGAAGACGAAACTCGCGCTGTCCCCTCTGGCGTCTGCATCCATCGTTACCCGTCTTCCTTCCGGGTCTGCGAACTCCGGCTGTATTACTGGCCAGAGCCGCGTGATGTCACTCCCGCGCATACACGCGGAAGCCGCCGGTCACGGCACGGGCGGCCATTTCTTCAGAGCGCACGTGCCAATGACGTCATCGGCTGCATGCAATGTAAATATCTCCTAAACCGTGCAAGTTTAGGAGATCTTTACAGCACCTATATTAAATATACACCTTATTAAAGGCTTACCTATAGGTAAAAGTTCTCAAGGTGGGTTTACAACCACTTTAAGGTAAATAAAATCCCAGCTTTTTTTTACCACTTTAAATCTATGACATTCCAAAATATAAATGTATATAAAGTAAAAAAAAAATTACAGGTCGCTTTCCCTAAACCCGAGTCCTCAATCATACTAAGCGCTGTCTCTTGAGCCTGGGGTTGCCCCCTTTTAGAAGCAATAATTGGCATGACCTGCCCAACAATAAGCCCCTAAAGCAACAGAGAAATCTGCCTGGAGCCACACAGAAAGGAGGACAGAGACAAAGGCCGGTATAAAAACAGCCTTATTACTAGGAAGGAAATAATCACTACAAGCAAACAGCTGCTTGCTGCTCCTATTATATCACTGCTAGAATACATAAAGAACATAATAAACAGCCAACTAAAACCTGATATCATTTTCATTGTTTCATATATTGTAAAAAGGATCTTATCCACAGCCGTGGTCAAGTAAAGCTGCTGCTGACAATACACAGGCAGATTAACAAAGACACGGAATCTTCACTGACATCACCTGAATGTCGCATGGTATTATCACACATTTGGGTGTGTATATAGATCCTAAATGACAGCCCAGTCACTCCCTCCTCCATGCCCATTAACTAAAAAAAGAACACAGTGGGTGGGATGTCACATCTTGATTGATGGATGCTCCGCCTCCCATAAAAAGAAAGAGGACACAGGCTATAGTGGATTTCAAGAGGCAGTGAAATCTCCTTCTACATGAACACTCTGGACTCGGACAGACTCTGCAGTATCATGCAACCGCAGTATACAGATCAGCTAACAAGGTATATAGCTGCAGTATTTTAATGTAAAAAAGATTATTTATAAGCTGTGGGCAGTGCGGGGGGGGGGGGGAGGGGGGCTGATGAACATTTTTTATATTACTGGGTTTAGTAACACTAAGTGGTTAAACTGACCTCACTTACAGACGGAAGTTCATCCCTTTGATCTAAAAGAATGAAATGATACAATATTAAACATGTTTATAGTGATCTCTAGGCGCTGAGCAATGTCGATAAACATTTGCATGTGGCTTTTTTTTTTTTTTTTTTTTGACAGCTGTGAGTGAGCAGAGAACGGCTCTGAACTGTGGAAATGCTGGATTAAGATCGTGAGGGGGGTTAAATCGAGATCGAAATCGTGCAGCTCTAGTGTAACATGTTACGAACGGACCAGCTCTCCTGCACCTCCCCAATCTGACAGCTAGCGGAGAGATCTTGTAACCCCCCAGGTTTGTCACAATTTTTAAAAAACGTGGCCAAGCAGGGCCCTGCCTCGCGGTGTCACTCATTTACAGAGTTCTGTGAATAGACAACGACAAGGTCCAGCAGCCTTTGCAGCTGTTGGCTTGTAGTTTTCAATGAACTGCCAAGGTGCTGTGATAGTTCATTCTCTCTTCCTGTCAGACTGTATTTGCTTGCTCATATGGGCACACAGATACACTGACAGATCTGCAGACCTGCATGGAACCAGCAATCTACTGATCGCTGGTGCAATGCTTTAAAGCGGTAGTATACTCCGCTATTTGACTTTTACCTACAGGTGAGCCTATAATGAGGCTTACCTGTAGGTACAATTAATATCTCCTAAACCTGCACGGTATAGGAGATATTCGCCCTGCATGCAGCC
The DNA here is from genome assembly GCF_965119305.1 of Pelophylax lessonae. Classification (NCBI taxonomy): domain Eukaryota; kingdom Metazoa; phylum Chordata; class Amphibia; order Anura; family Ranidae; genus Pelophylax; species Pelophylax lessonae. Next base: position 273,322,368 of record NC_138775.1, on the reverse strand, counting down.
GCTCACGTCAGCTGTACATGCGCTCTGAAGGGCCAGCGGACCTTTCCGGAAAGTGAAACTCCCACGCGCAGGAGTGACGTCATCGCGGCTCCGGCCACTCACAGTGCCGGAGCCGCAGAACCAGGAAGAGACGCTGAGGAAACATGACAGCGCCCTTAGCATTGTCCAGGCAACCGTGTTGGGGCTTCGTTTTAAGGTAAGTATTTCATAATGAGCTAGTATACGATGCATACTAGCTCATTATGCCCTTGTCCTGCAGGTTTTTTTTTTTTTTTTTACTGAGTATACAACCGCTTTAAAGGCTCAAAAAATAAATAAATGCACATTTTTTACCTTTTTTGTTATAAAAAGTGACTTTATGTTTTAGACCAGTGGTTCTCAACCCCGTCCTCAGGACCCACTAACAGGCCAGAGTATTAAGTATTCCCCTAGGGCTGTGATGGCAAACCTTGGCACCCCAGATGTTTTGGAACTACATTCCCCATGATGCTCAGCTACACTGCAGAGTACATGAGCATCATGGGAAATGTGGTTCCAAAACATCTGGTGTGCCAAGGTTCTCCACCACTGCCCTAGGGAGATGCAGACTAGAATACTGCAATCACTGAGCAGTAAATGATTTTACCTGTGATATATTTCAGTTATCTTGCAAACCTGGCCTGTTAGTGGGTCCTGAGGACAGGAGTTGAGAGCCACTGCTTTAGACCCTTTGACATCATCACTGGGTGGGAGGGGCTGGAGCACCCTGCCCCAGGATCCCTTTGGACGCGCATGCTTCACCCAACTGTGCAATCTGCTGATCAGTTGCTTAATGCTTTTCTAACATGTTACACCCGTATTTAGGGTGTAACATGTTAGTGCTGCAGCTGTCCCGTGCATTTATTATAATATGTGCATTTATTTTTTTTTTATAATAAGGTGAACCTAATCTTTATTCATGCACACCTAAAAAAGGGGTATTGGGGATGTGTTCTTTCATATAACACTCAGGAACAAAATGACTGATGGCAGAGAAAGTCAATAGCTGTGAAAGTGTGGCAACAATAGGGATCAGGAGGAGAGGGGATTGATGATGACTGAAGTCATGTAAACACGAAATGAAGGCAGGCTCAAGACAGCTGCTGCAGCTCTAAGGGGTTACATTGTGGAGATACAAGTTTGTAGAAAAATTGAAGTGTATGAAGTTTTAACACAAGGAGGCGCCTTACTAGAAGTGTAGGGAAAAAAAAGGTAAAGTTGGAGTTCATTTTTAAGGTGTTGTAGTCATTAAAGTGTTACTAAACCCACAACAGTAAAATCAGTGTATATATGCAGTAAAGCATGCTTGTTATACTCACTTTGGAACCTAAGGGGTTAATCCTTTGCATTGTGTATAAAACCCATTTCATCCTGTCTTCTCTAATCCTCCCTTTCTTTCACGGTCTCCAAAAAATAAACCTGATATTTACAGAGCCAGGGGTCGGGCTGCACATGCTCAGTTTGGTGTGTATTGCTAGAGAGGTTTTTTTTTTTTTTTTTCTTAGGAGGGTGCATGTGATCAGCACAGGGCCAATCAGCACTGTCCAGACAGAGAATTAGGGAAGAATGAAAACTCCTCCTACAAGCTTTACTAGGAACTGATAGAAGTCACAAGACTGCTGTAAATGCTGAGAAAAGGCATTTAGCAGTTTATATTTACTAAAATAATTGCATTTCCATGGGAAACCAGATATAGTGACTGCAGGCTCCTGGGGAGACCAGATATAGTGAGTGCAGGCTCCTGAGGAGACCAGATATAGTGAGTGCAGGCTCCTGAGGAGACCAGATATAGTGAGTGCAGGTTCCTGGCGAGAGCAGATCTAGTCAATGCAGGCTCCTGGGGAGACCAGATATAGTGACTGCAGGCTTCTGGGGAGAGCAGATATAGTGACTGCAGGCTCCTGGGGAGAGCAGATATAGTGACTGCAGGCTCCTGGGGAGACCAGATATAGTGACTGCAGGCTCCAGGGGAGACCAGATATAGTGACTGCAGGCTCCAGGGGAGACCAGATATAGTGACTGCAGGCTCCAGGGGAGACCAGATATAGTGACTGCAGGCTCCTGGGGAGACCAGATATAGTGACTGCAGGCTCCTGGGGAGACCAGATATAGTGATATAGTGACTGCAGGCTCCTGGGGAGACCAGATATAGTGATATAGTGACTGCAGGCTCCTGGGGAGACCAGATATAGTGATATAGTGACTGCAGGCTCCTGGGGAGACCAGATATAGTGACTGTAGGCTCCTGGGGAGATCAGATATAGTGACTGCAGGCTCCTCGGGAGAGCAGATATAGTGACTGCAGGCTTCTGAGGAGAGCAGATATATTGAGTGCAGGCTCCTGGAGAGAGCAGATATAGTGAGAGCAGGCTCCTGGAGAGAGCAGATATAGTGACTGCAGGCTCCTGGAGAGAGCAGATATAGTGACTGCAGGCTCCTGGAGAGAGCAGATATAGTGACTGCAGGCTCCTGGAGAGAGCAGATATAGTGACTGCGGGCTCCTGGGGAGATCAGATATAGTTACTGCAGGCTCCAGGGTTTAGTAACACTTTAAAATGTATGAAAATTCTTAGGCTTTGTGCACACGGATGGGCTGAGGCTGAAAAAAGAACTAGCACAAAACTGAAGCACTTTGCTGCACCTGGGGAGCCTAGGGTGGGTTATACAGCCAGCCATAGAAGTGAGTAGCTGTACATGCTAATACTCAGATACACACCAATGCTTTTCATGACATCACTTCCGGGTACTCGACGCCAAATTAAAAAAAACTGACAGCATTCATTACAGCCAAACTTGGCGTTTTGAATGCTTTTCAGTGCCGAGGAGGGGTTTGGGGTCTTTTAGACCCCCAGATCCCTCCACAAGGAGTACCTGTGAAAAAAAAAAAAAAAATGTTTTTACATGTCCGAAAATATCGGCCAATACCGATATCCGATGACCAAAATAAGAAAATGTCGGTATCGGCATTAAAAAAAACGATACCGGTCGATCACTACTCCCCAGCCACCCACCCCGGTTACACAACTGGATATTAGTTTTTTTTATTTGTTTCCATGGTTACTCCCCAGCCACCCACCCCAGTTAGACAACTAGATATTCGTTTTTTGGATTTTTTTTCCATGGTTACTCCCCAGCCCCCCACCCCAGTTAGACAACTAGATATGAGTTTTTTTTTTATTTTCTTTTTTCATGGTTACTCCCCAGCCACCCACCTCAGTTACACAACTGTATATTCGTTTTCTAGGTTTGGGGAAATGTGGGGCAAGCACCTATTTAGCGGGTTCTGGACCCACATTTCTGGCTTTCTCGTCAGGGCAAGCATAATTAGCAATGCAACCCCCCCATGTCTCTAAAAGTGGCCTGTTTTGTGCCCATGTGCATGAGCCCTAACTGCTATGTTCACACCCAATTATCCAAACACACCAGCAATGCATAATATGCATTCATCCAAAATTTCAACCTCCAGTGCCAAGGTTTCACACACATCCACAAACACAAATTCTAATTACCATCATAATGACATATATTTGCCTACAGAGGCTTGTGAACTGTACAGTTCAAATTCTTCCAGTGAGAAAGGGGTGACGACGTGGAAAACTGAATTTTAAACAGAAAGTTAAAGAATGCACAAGCAGTTATTAACTCCAGTAGTGTGAAGCCAGGACCAAAACAAGACACCTACAAGGAAACTTCAGGCTACAGCAGCAAACTACCAAAAATACTCGTTTTTCCTGCTAAATCGTAGAAAACTGGGCATGGCCCGACACCTCTACGTATACCAGAGTCACAGACCTGAATGGATGACATTATCTAAAGGTTGTTCTCATAACGTACCAGTCTGACCACTATCATTACTTCCAAAGTCACAGAAAGAGCGAATACCTTTACTAACATAAGCACACCGGCCGGGGGGGAGCAGATTGTCTACTAAAGAAACCACACAGGACTCTTTAAAGCGTAACTCCACTTTTGTTGAGAAAAAAACATTCCCCTCTGGGTGATCTCTGTACATTACAAGGATTTTAACAAACTTTGTTGCAGATTCCTACCTTTTATTATTCTGAAGAAATCCCTGTTTGTTCCTCTGTGCTGAGTGAGTCTAATGGGAGTGGTTTCATAATTATCAATCAGCTGAGCAGCTGCAGGGCTCTAATGAGGAAAGCTGCTGGGCCTGCATCCCTTTAGACGTGTTCCTATTGGGCGTATCTCACCAAAAATGACATTTTTGTTGCAGGGGATGCCAGAAATCTGACTTGTATCTTAGTGCAGACTTCTGGGAAAATTGGTGAGCCAATCACACAAGCAGGAAATGATGTTTCTGGGGGTGTGGTCAGTATACATTCTGTGTACAGAACACTTCCAGGTAGCCATATTGTATTTTCAGAAAATTACAACAGCTGCAGATTGAAAAGGAAAGATTATTTTTAATAACATTCAATTACAATTTGATTTGTGTCCAATTGTATACTGTGTCGGTATTCACCATCACTGGGAGTGAAAGACAGATACTTAAGGGACACTGAGAAAATGGTTTGGATAACTTCAATTTGGGAGAGTAATATTTATCAACAATATCTCTCAAGAACTATGAAGATTTAATCCCACTTTACACTGTGAGACCTATAGCCTGTTGTCATGAAGTCTGACTCCTAAATAATCATAGTAATACGTAGATGTGCATTCCATGTATTTCAACGTAAGAGACGGCAGACTGTCATTGGCAGTCTTGTCCTATTGTCTATCTACTGAGATGGAATGTGGATTGCATTAAGTCTGCCTGTCCCATTGTTAAATGTTAATGGCCTCACATTGTTCTGTCCAGATGGCTAGATAATTAGTTCAGGTTAATTCTGTTTCTGTATACAATTCTATCTGCATATGATAATGTAATCAAGCAACCCCTGACCTGTGTTTGGTAATATGATCAGGAGGGGGGAGGTCCATGCTGTATATAAATTCTGTGTGACTGTTCAATAAAGAGATCTACTTCAGCCTCAATCTAGAGTCCTGTCTCTTATTGGGAGAATCTGCTACAAGGGATTGCTATGCTCTTCATACTCCCTTGGATAATCACTAAGCTCTTGTAAGAGCTTGTTTCTGTTCCTGCTGCACTCTCTGGGGAAAGAGAGGTTCACCCACTGGAACCTGGAGCCTTGTCGTAGGTCCAGGGTGGGTAGGAGACAGTGAGACCCCCAACCAAGCTGCGGTGGTTATGGTGTCTGGTGGAGTGCTTGGAGCTCTCAGGAAGCACTAGTAGCATCCGTCAACGGAGGTACCCAGTCGGGGTGCCAGTTGATCCGTTACATATACGCTATATTGTTTTTAATTTGCTGATTTTTTTCCCCCACGAAAGTGGAGTTACCCTTTAAGTTTCAAAGTCTCACATTTTACAGAATTAAAGGACAATAAAAAGCGGAATTATAGATTTTGAAAATCTTTGTAAGTAAATATGCAACTATACATGAATAAACTGACATGTCACAGTATATAGTAACAGTATAAATAATAATAATGAGATAACCTCCACCTTTAAAAATAAAAAGCCGTCCCTGAGGTCCAGGCTGCCCTGCCCCTACCGGAGATGATCTCATCAGTCTGCTGTAGGTAGGAGGAAGTATTTCATCAGTACCCGATACCCCAGTGATCAGTCTAACATTTTGTAATTTTTTTAGACTTTATAGCATTACTTATCTCAAAACCAGAGATCTAATTATCAAGATCTTTAGATTTGAAGGCTCCTGTAAAAATGGCAGCACCCTGCCTCGTACCTTATTTAAGAACACATCTCTGGAATCCCTTTAGGCTTCATTCACACTTGTACCACTCCAAAGTTGCGCCAATTTGGAGTGCAACTTTGGCTTTGACCAGTGATAATGGACAATTTGCACACAGGTTGCTTTTTATATCATTAAGGTGCAACTTCTGGGGGTTATCAGTCTATGGCCCTCAAGTTGCATGAAAGTTGGACCAAAGTAGTGCATGAATTACTTTAAAGTTGCTGCAACTTTAAGTCGCACATATATGAATGGTTATTATTGGAAAACATGGGAAACGACTTGTCATGCAACTTTTACCGAACAAGTGTGAATGAAGTCTTAAATGCCCCTCCTGAGTGCTGCAGATTTAAAGTGATATTAACCACTTGCCCTCCATGTAGATTTACCCCCCTTCATGACCAGGCCATTTTTTGCGATACGGCACTGCGTTACTTTACTGACAACTGATCGATTATGGGACACTGTACCCAAATAAAATGTATGCACAGAGGCTGCTTGCTATGGGGGCACTAGACAGAGGGAGGAGCCAGGAGCCACGGCAGGGGACCCAAGAAGAGGAGGATCAGGACTGCTCTGTGCAAAACCACTGCACAGAGAAGGTACGTATAACAGGCTTAGCATTTAAAGTGTTTTATTAGGCAATTTTGTCTTTTAGGCCTCTTTCACACTTGTGCGACCTAAAAGTCACGTGATTATACCTCATGTTTGAAAGGACTTGAAGCAATGCCTATGGCTATGAACCTCAAAACGCATCATAGTCAGACCAAAATAGTGCAGGGACTACTTTGAAGTTGTTGCAACTTGAAGTCGCAGATATGATACTTACTGGAAATTATGGTGTACGACTTGCCATAAGGGGCCTTAAAGTGGAATGTTGTTCAAGCTGGGTGGTACTGATAGAGCTATATCCAGCTTGAATTTCAGCCAAAATTCGAGAAATGTATGGCCAGCTTACTCCTTTCCCAATCTATCTAAAACAAATACCCTTCTTTTGCACCCAGAGTATCACTTTGACATAAAAGATGAAATGCGTTTATAAGCGAACATTGCGCACATCTAAGCTGCAAATGTAATATTTTGAAGACAGCTCAGAAAAAACAGATTCCACTGCAAACAAGCCTCCATCAATGACAACTTCATATCTGGAATTTAAAGAACACGAATAACACAAAGCCATTTCACATGGTCCGATCCCTCATCTACCATGTGCTTCCTTCTCCCACAGCAATGTACCAAATACAACTCCAGCTAATTAATGCCAGAGGGATCAGCCAGGAGACAGGGGCTCCATGTATCTGAAGGATCTGTGAAAGTTGAGCCGACATTCTTTTCTAGTCGGTGTGTAAATAACACAATTATATCTGAGAAAGTGTCAAACACAGCCAAAGTAGGACATCTTCTCAAAATGACAAACAAGCGCTCGAATACAGAATTCCCTGTAGCTGAAAAAAACGCATAATCAAGACAAATCCCCAGAGTGAGGTATCCACCGGGTCTGAAACATTATAAGGATTTACAGATCACATTCTAACACCAGAAGTTTCGAATGCCTCGTTTCCACTGAGCGGTACGGTTCGGTTCGGGACAGTTCAGTACGGTACGGTTCGGGACAGTTCAGTACGGTTCGGGACGGGACAGTTCAGTACGGTTCGGGACGGGACAGTTCAGTACGGTTCGGGACGGGACAGTTCAGTACGGTTCGGGACGGGACAGTTCAGTACGGTTCGGGACGGGACAGTTCAGTACGGTTCGGGACGGGACAGTACGGTTCGGGACAGTTCAGTACGGTTCGGGACACCTTGATCAGGCTTGCGTTTCCACTGCCAACAGTACCTCAGCTAAACAGTACCTCAACAGTGTAGCTCCACCCTGTTGGTACGGTACTAATGTGCTTGGTACCCCAACGAAAGGTTCCCAAAAAAATGGTACAATACTTTTCGGAATTAGGGTACCATTCACAACTTTTGACAATGAAAACGGCAAAAATTGCGTACCGTACCGAACCGTCCTGCTCAGTGGAAACATTGTGCCTGCCAGCCAGGAGCCTCCATACCTCTCAGCATCATTAATGGTGGCCAAAAAGTGGTACGATACTGTTCGGAATTAGGGTACCATTCACAACTTTTGACAATGGAAACGGCAAAAATTGCGTACCGTACCGAACCGTACTGCTCAGTGGAAAGATTGTGCCTGCCAACCAGGAGCCTCCATACCTCTCAGCATCATTGATGGTGGAATGAAGACTCCTGTATGGCCAGCTTTTTAAATCAGATCCATCCCTGCAACCGGAGAGAGATGGCTGCACAAACAGGGCTTTCAGCGCAACTGCAATAAAAAAACATTATACATTGCAGCTTATCCCCCTCCACCCTGCATTTAAATAGAAGCACACTAAATATATATATATATAAAATAAGTAAAATTGCACTTTGCTTATCAAAGCAAAAAAACAGAGACCCTCAGATGCAGACCAGTCAGCATTTTTACTGTCCAACCTTGCCTGCAGCGGTTGTAGTGTCCTGTGAAATGCTGTGTATGCACCAGGAGCAGCCATTATTCTCAATAGCCAGGCTTAGCACATCTATTACATTTCATTGCTCTGAGGCTGGTGTTCACCAGAGCTCCTGATGATGGAGATGGCTTTCACTGTGTGTTAAGCGGAGCTCCACCCAAAAGGGGAAGCTCTGCTTGTTCACACCTGCAACATTTGGCGCCTTTTTGGGGAGGAGGGGAGGAGGGGGTAGCGGGTACCTGGTTTTGACCGGGTAAGATTGCCACCGTGATCTACAAGCATTTCAGTCCCCTTCTCCCCCCACTGCCTTCTGGGACACACACAGGTTCCAGAAGACAGCGGGACCATGCAGAAAGTTCAGCACGACTCGCGAATGCGCATTAGGAAACCGGCTGTGAAGCCTGAAGGCTTCACCACCGGTTTCCCTTACTTACAATGCTGGCGCCTGGACCCAAGCCGATTGATGATTCGGCTCGGGGTGCTGACATCGCGGGCTCCCTGGACAGGTAAGTGTTCTTATATTAAAAGTCAGCAGCTAAAGTATTTGTAGCTGCTGACTTTTACATTTTTTTTCCAGACTGGAGATCCTCTTTAGTACCAGATTGCGGTACTTAGGATCGCCCCACCAGGAGGTAAGCAAGCCAGGGTCAGTAGCAGATATAGCAGGTAGGAATCAGGCAGAATACACGTGTAGTCAGTAAACAAGCCAAGGGGTGGTGACAAGTGGATGCAGGTTGGGATCAAGCAGAAGCATAATAGAGGAACAAGTCAAAGGTCAGTAACGAGTGGTAGCAAAATACAGACAGAAGCAGGAGTGACAAGACCGAGATATTAGCTGGAGAGAGCACAATAATCTTGAAATGGGAAGTGCATGGCTTAAAATCAGGAAGCTCATAGGAGGAGCAAAGAGTCCAAGGTTCACAGGAAACAAGGCAAGGCTGTCTAAGCCATCAGACATGGAGCTGTCCAGCATCTCAGGTGGCTCAGTAAGCAGAGTTATTGCCAGACACAGCAGAGGTCCTGGGTTCATGTCGAGGCCAACACTTGGTTGCTTCTACCCCCCAACAATATATTAATTCAATTTTTTTAAGAAAACCTTTTCACTTTCATTGCATACCTTGTTTTAGACCCAGTCATATAACAGGGTCTCTGTGCTTCTTCACACAATGCAGGCAGATAATGGCTGTTGGGAGGGGCGAGCAGGTTGCTGTATATAGCTTTCTGCAACCATCACAGCATCCTGCCATAGTACTCTTCTCAAGAGCCCTGACCCCTGATGCAAGCTGGTGGGAGGGGCCAGCAGGGTGCTATAATAGTTTTCTGAAAACACCACAGCACCCTGCCATAGTACTTATATCCAGGGCCCAGACCTCTAATGCAAGCAGGTGGGAGGGGCCAGCAGGGTGCTGTATAAAGCTTTCTGCCAGCATCACAGCACCCTGCCATAGTACTATCACAGCACCCTGCCATAGTACTATCACAGCACCCTGCCATAGTACTCCTCTGAAGGGGCCCTGATCCCTGACGCAAGCAGCGGGCTGACTTTTGGAAGAAGTTATGCAAATAAAGTGCCTTAATGGGAAATGTCAGTCTGGAGGACTGGGTATTCCAAGGCGACTGTATTTGCATGCAGGCCGTCCAAAGTAGGGCCAAAACAACTAATCAATAACTAATCTATTATGAAAACTGTTGTAAGCTATTTCCATAATCAATTAGTTGGTCAGGCAATTAGTTGGCCTGCATACAGAATGCATTATTTGTTTACATATCAGGAAATACAGTGCAGCACACATACAGCTCAGTGCACCATCTATACATGTCAGTAAGAGCCTATGAATGTGAGGAGCAATGCCTCATGGGACATGTAGTCCTGGGCAAGGTGTAAGTGGTTCTAAAGGCAGAAGTTTGTTTTTTTACCTTGCTATAGGGAAACTCTATACTAGTGATCGACCGATTATCGGCAACACCGATATATTGGTGGCCGATATGCACCTTCCCCGATATATTGGAATCAGCCTTTGGATTTACCGATATTGCCGATATTTCGGGAAAGTGCCTGCACCGGAGTGATGCCTGCAGCTAGAGGCATCACCCCGGTACCGGTGTCCATAGCCGACGGTCGGCTGTCTTGTAATGACAACCGAGGCGGCTGAGAAGCTGTGGACACCGGTACCGGGGTGATGCCTCTAGCTGCAGGCATCACTCCGGTACAGGCACTTTCCGAAATATCGGCAATATCGGTAACCTTAGGGGCCGTTTCCGATTTATCAGGGAAAGCGCATATCAGCCCTCGATAAAATCGGTCGATCCCTACATTGTATGACTGAATTTGCATTGGATTTAGACAGAACACGCACAGGACCCTTTTTTGTGTCCGCAGCAGAATCGGATCGCATGGTGGTTCACACCCATGCAATCCGATTCATGTCCTGTCAGTTCGCACTGAGATATGCAAACTGATCTGGGGGTGTCATTAACCTTGTATTGACACCCCCAGCGATTCGCATATGGCAGTGTGAAGTGCCTGTGATTTGAATGCGATGCAGGAACCCGCGGTGGATTCGCAGGGTTCCCGCATCGCATATATGTGAACCGGCACAGAGTAAACAATTACAGTACAGGAGAGGAGCTTGTACCACTGAAGGGAAATCTGCCGTTCATCTTTAACTTCTTGTGCTCGATTCGGGACAAGCGACATTCGCTTTCAGTGTAAATACAGAGCAAACACTTGATTACTTCCTGTCTCTAGTAACAAAAATTCCCCCGGCACTGCAGCCAAGGGCCTCTTTGGGAAAAGCAATCAATTTCTGTAGAAGGAGAGATCTTTATTCTCCTCTGTTGGTACAACAGGAGTATATGACTCACAGGAACAGCAACAATCAATTAGCAAAACAATGGTCTTATTGATCAGGTTTGGTCTCTGCTGGACTTTTTAACCCCACTGAACTCAGATCTTTACGATTTGCATAAAGAAAAATGTGGTACGTTAATGGAAAACTCCACTTTCATTTTAAAAAATAAAAAAATAATAACATTAGCATATAAAATTGTTACACAAGTCATCTTGTAATTGAATGCTTATTAAAAATGATCTTTCCATTTCTGTTAAAACAAAAACCATACCATCTGCAGTGCTGAATAGCAAATGGTCTGGTAACTAAAGGGGATAAAACCTTCTGGAGGGTCAAGTGGTTAAAAATATGCTCATCAAAAAAAAAAAAAAAGCTCAGCTAAATTAGAATATTCATTTCAAATCCTATTTTCAAGTATAGTTTGTAGTTATATTTGTTGATTAAAAAGTGGCCACTTTTGCTCACAATTGGCGCTTTTCCACTGCATGGACCCAAACAGTTCGGCTCGCTTTTGCGCTTTTCCACTGCAAGGTACCGCATGGTACGATGTAGGAACGGTATGGTTCGGCGGTGCATTTCCACTACATGGAAACAAATGGTACGGCTCACTTAAAGCGGAGTTCCGGGCACAATAATCGATATTTTTTTTTTGTGCCCGTCCACTTGTTCCCCTTCACCTGAAAAGGAATTGGATAGTTAGGTTTTTTTTTTTTAAAAACTCACCTTGAATATACTCACCTAGTCTTCACTTCCTCCCTCAGCGCCGCGGACCCGCCGTCACTTCCTGGCTTGCACTGATTCCTGGGAGCTGAACGTCATCGCTCCCAGGAATCAATGCGACGGCACCGGCCCCGCTCGTCACTTCCGGGCGACACACCGGAAGTGACGAGAGTGGCCGGTGCAGGCGCATTCTGGGAGAAGACGCGGAAGAAGACGCCGAAGAGGACCGCGCCGGCTTCAGCTGCCCACAAGAGAGATGGAAAAGCTGTGGAAGAAATTTTATAAGTAAGTATTTCTTCTAAAAGGTAAGTGCGAACCGGGACAGATCAGAGGCTAGCTATTGTGGAATGTACTAGTCCTGACTGTCCCGGGGGTATGTTTGTTGAAAAATGATTTCTGTGCCCGGAACTCCGCTTTAAACAGTACCACCTCGGTTGTGGTTCCAAGAGCCGTACCGGTACCATATCCCACAATCCTTTACATGCAGCCTTGACTGTTTGTCACTACTAGCCACTGATTGGTCAGAGAATCGTTGTTATCTCACCCACTTACTACTTTAGTGGAAAAGCAAACCGTACCAAACCGTTCCAACACCGTACCATGCAGTGGAAAACCAAACCGAGCCAAGCAGGGCCAAGTGGAGCCGAGCCGGTACTTGCAGTGGAAAAGTGCCAAATGTAGGCTGGCTGTGGTTCCTTCTGCTTACTAAAGACTAGACTGCCTGAAAACATCAGACTCTCCGCAATCTCTAATACAAGTGTCAGGAAAAGTAATTATGAATACTCTTCTTTTGCAGGATCCCTTTCCCCCCCCCCCCCATTTTTATTTAAAGTTCCTTTAAATGCATTCGAAATTGAAAGCAAAAATGCAAGATTAGATCAGGGGCATTATAGTCAGTTGCACGGAAATGCAGAAATGTAAATGGGGCAACATTCTATAGGGAACAAATTATGCATTTGCAAGCAGTTGCTCAGCAATTTCACTACAACAAAACTGCACAACAGTAAATGGACCCTTCTTCACTGTCCATTAGCCTTCTACACACCTATGCCTAAAGCAGCCTCTCAACCCAATCGACACCAAGGACCCCTTGAGATTCTTTTTAGGCCTTAAAAGACCCCAAATTCACCTGCCCCAAGCAGAAAATGATATCTACATTTCATGACATGATTAGCATGATCATGAAACGGAAGATAAAATATTAAATAGAATAAATAATGTAGTAAATTTAACACTCAAAAGGTGATCGTTTTTTAACATGGCCTGCTCTACGAGACAATTTATTTTAGTAATGGAAATATTAATGGCCAAAGAAGAAATACAGAAAGAGATAGGTAGTAGGACTCTTATTTCTGGCCAGTGGGGAGAATGCCCCACTACACTGGCCATCAATGGGGAGAATGCCACACTACACTGGCCATCAATGGGGAGAATGCCACACTACACTGGCCATCAGCGGGAAGAATGCTCCACTACACTGGCCATAAGCGGGGAGAATGCTCCACCACACTGGCCATCAGCGGGGAGAATGCTCCACAACACTGGCCATCAGCGGGGAGAATGCTCCACCACACTAGCCATCAGCGGGGAGAATGCTCCATTACACTGGCCATCAGCGGGGGGGAGAATGCTCCTCTACATTGGCCATCAGTGGGAAGAATGCTCCACTACATTGGCCATCAGCGGGGAAAATGCTCCATTACACTGGCCATCAGCAGGAAGAATGCTCCTCTACATTGGCCCATTAGTGGGGAGAATACTCCATTACATGTGTCATCAGTGGGGAGAATGCTTCTCTACATTGGCAATCAGTGGGAAGAATGCTCCTCTACATTAGCCATCAGAGGAGAGAATGCTCCTCTACACTGGCCATCAGCGGGGAGAATGCTCCTCTACATTGGCCCATCATTGGGCAGAATGCTCCATTACATATGTCATCAGTGAGGAGAATGCTCCTCTACATTAGCCATCAGAGGAGAGAATGCTCCTCTACACTGGCCATCAGCAGGGAGAATGCTCCTCTACATATGTCATCAGTGGGCAGAATGCTCCATTACATATGTCATCAGTGGGCAGAATGCTCCTCTACATTGGCCCACCAGTGGGGAGAATGCTCCTCTACATTGGCCCACCAGTGGGGAGAATGCTCCTCTACATTGGCCCACCAGTGGGGAGAATGCTCCTCTACATTGGCCCACCAGTGGGGAGAATGCTCCTCTACATTGGCCCACCAGTGGGGAGAATGCTCCTCTACATTGGCCCACCAGTGGGGAGAATGCTCCTCTACATTGGCCCACCAGTGGGGAGAATGCTCCTCTACATTGGCCCACCAGTGGGGAGAATGCTCCTCTACATTGGCCCACCAGTGGGGAGAATGCTCCTCTACATTGGCCCACCAGTGGGGAGAATGCTCCTCTACATTGGCCCACCAGTGGGGAGAATGCTCCTCTACATTGGCCCACCAGTGGGGAGAATGCTCCTCTACATTGGCCCACCAGTGGGGAGAATGCTCCTCTACATTGGCCCACCAGTGGGGAGAATGCTCCTCTACATTGGCCCACCAGTGGGGAGAATGCTCCTCTACATTGGCCCACCAGTGGGGAGAATGCTCCTCTACATTGGCCATCAGTGGGGAGAATGCCCCATTACAGACGTCTTCAGTGGGGAGAATGCCCCCTACAGTACAAACAATGCTCTGATGCGTAGTATTGGTGCTGGAACCATGTAAAATATAAAATCAGTCTGATACTGCTCTCTGCTCAAGGAACCCCAGTTGATAAGGTTCGGACTAAAGGAATTACACCCTGAATTTTTTTTTTCTTTACCTAATATATTGCCAAGCACACGAAGGTAGTCTCCATTTCTCTCAATTTTTAAACCATACTAAAAAGAGTGACAGCCATATTTACTGAAATTACAGACAACGGTCAACTGGAATCTAATGGTTGTGCCGCAGAAATTTACGGACACAGAACCAGTATGCAGAACAGGACATTGGCTCTCAGTACTGAAGCTACTAGCAATGTCGGGAGGTGGCAGGCCACATATTTCTTTGGATACAGGTTTCCGTTAAGCCATTCATTGATTAGTTCTGGCCAAGGAACATAAATCAGGTGTGAGAGCAAAGCAGCTGCGAGTTCGGAGAGCCGCACAAACATTCTGCCTGCTGTTTACATTTCCAGGTCCGGCCTGATAGCGAGCCCAGCAATGACACTCCGTGCGATATCACAGGAAGCCTTTCCACAGGAAATTGTACACACATCTAATACACTTAATCCAGCTTAATAATATCCATGCCCCAGGATGCTGGCTTTTAGAAAGTTATGAGAACCAGTACGCCCATTCCTGCCAGAAGCGAGCAGCGCAGTATAGACAATTATTCCAGCTCCAAAGTCTTGGGCTTTTATCTGCTCTTCAGTAGGCTCAATGTGACCCTTTCAGGCATGGCTTTCTGTTCTAGCATGTATTATCAAAGGCACATTGAAGACAAACAAAACATTTTCTATTTACGAACTACACTCGGTACTGATTGCATACAATATGGCAACATATCACATCTCCAACGGAATTCTAGAACTGCTTTTTTCATCTTTTTTTTCAGTCAAGGCAACTCTTTAAAATTCTGTACAATCATTTTGAAATGTAAATAACGAAACAAACAGTTTTACATAACGCAGCAAGAGTTAGAGCCGGTTCACACTGGGGCGACTTGTCAGGCAACCTGGTCGCCTGACAAGTCGCCTGCCATAGATTAGAACAGGACCCATTCTAATAGGAGCGACACAAGTCACTCCGACTTAGAAAAAGGGTCCTGTACTACTTTGGAGCGACCTGCATTGACTTCAATGATATGAAGTCTGTGCATGCCGCTCCGAGGTCGCGGTGCGCACTGTGCACCGCGACTTCACAGGTCGCCCCGGCAAGTCGGGTCGCTCCTATGTGAACCGGCTCTAACACACGTAGGACACCCAACGTTAGAGGAGACTAAAGCCCTGTACACACGAGTCAAAATTCGGCCGGTAATTTTCGTCCGACGACCGATCTGCCGATTTTCGGCTTGTTAGTATGATGCTTCCGACAACCGACTCTGACTTTTCGGTCGAAAAAAATCTGGTGTGCAGGCTATAAAATTTTTGTCCTCCGTCAAAACACGTCCGATTTACGTGCAGTCAGTACAGATTTCGACGGGGAAAAATCTTATGAGCAAGACTGGGCATGCTCAGAGATGAAAGAACACAAAGAAAGCAAACCAACACATGACATCACTTCTGAAGTAGAATTTTGTTGTACGGGAAAATTCGTGTGCAGTCTAGGCACATTCCAACCAACAAAACACAACTCTGGACAAAAGATGGACGACCGGTTGGCGGAAATTCGTTGCATGTGTACTAGGCTTTAGGCTCCATTTACACTTGTACGCCTTGTCATGCTACTAAAGTGGCATGACAAGTCGTTCCCCATGTTTTCCAATGATAACCATTCACACACACTATAATACCAAAGCATTGGAATGCCTGTCTTTATACGCACATTAACATTAATGGCATCCCAGTCTTAGTCTGTAGGGTTCAATATTGAGTTGGCCCACCCTTTGCAGCTATAACAGCTTCAACTCTTCTGGGAAGGCTGTCCACAAGGTTTAGGAGTGTGTCTATGGGAATGTTTGACCATTCTTCCAGAAGCCCATTTGTGAGGTCAGGGGCTGATATGGACGAGAAGGCCTGGCACCCAGTCTCTTCTCTAAATTACATAGCTTCATAGCTAGTCAGGTTGAAAAAAGACAAGTCCATCCGGCCCAACCAATTAAAAACAAAACAAAAAAAAACAGTAACAAAACCCAACCATACAATCCCATATACACAATCCTACACCCGCAGTTGATCCAGAGGAAGGCGAAAAAATCCCCAGCAAAGCATGATCCAATTCATCTCAAAGGTGTTCTATCGGGTTGAGGCAGGCCCATCAAGTTCCTCTATCCCAAACTCACTCACCCATGTCTTTATGGACCTTGCTTTGTGCACTGGTGTGCAGTCATGTTGGGACAGGAAGGGGCCATCCCCAAACTGTTCCCACAAATTTGGGAGCATGAAATTGTCCAAAATGTAATTTGGGATTAGGGGGGGGGGAATTAGGGTGTTGGGTTGTTTTTCAGGGGCTGGGTTTGGCCCCTTAGTTCCAGTGAAGGAAACTCTTAAGGTGTCAGCATACCAGACATTTTGGACAATTTCATGCTCCCAACGTTGAGGGAACAATTTGGGGACGGCCCCTTCCTGTTCCAACATGACTGCGCACCAAAAAGCAATGTGTGATTAAAAGGCTCATGTGGAACATACTGTAT
Organism: Pelophylax lessonae; assembly: GCF_965119305.1. Classification (NCBI taxonomy): domain Eukaryota; kingdom Metazoa; phylum Chordata; class Amphibia; order Anura; family Ranidae; genus Pelophylax; species Pelophylax lessonae. The sequence goes on along the minus strand of NC_138775.1, from coordinate 273,305,151 downwards.
TTAATGACACAAATACAAATTTATGCAAAGAGATGGTCCTGCATGTGGAGCCTTGTCATTGCACGATGGATAAAGCTGCTGAATACAGAGTGGCAGTAGGTGTCAGGCACTGGATGCAGAGCTTTCCAGCACCCAGCAAAGTATCCCAGACACCGTCAGGTAGAGTGATCTCTCCTGCATAGTTCTTGCTGTGCTAGCTGCAGTCTTTTAGATAGCCTATCACTTTCTGTAAGCTCAGTTCACACTGCTGTGACCCCATCGTGCAACTTGCTTGTGATCCAAGTCACATCAAAGTCGCAGAAAAGTAGTGGAGGAACCTTTTTTTTGTTGTTAATGCGACTCGAGTCCCACTAATTAAGCCCAGGCTCACACACACATGCAGCGTGGGAAACGCCGCAATCCATGCACCGCAAATCGCACTCCGTTTGTGATCTGATGCGGGTGTCAATACAACGTTAACACCCCAAACGGATTGTAAATGCAGTGTGATGTGCCTGCACTGGATCATATGGTAAAAAAACAAACAACCATGCAATCTGGTTGCAGTGCGACTCCAAAAATGGTACCTGTATGTCTTCGGTGCAATGCAGTGCGATTTGAGCCCGTTCAAAATGAATGGGCTCAAATCGCAACACACTGAATTGAATGTGAATTGCACAGGATTGTGCGAATTAAGCACGGGTTATAGTGTGAACTAGGGCTAAGACAGCATCCGTTTAAATGAATGTATTTTGACCTTCATGTGTCGCAAGTCGCATCAGTGTGAACAGGGACTTACAGTGAAAATACCCCCCAAAAACCAACATGGTGAATATCCCAAACCAGGACCAAAAAAAAAAAAAAGTTTTGGCTTTAGATGCATTTTAGGACCATGTTACAACAGATAATCCTCCCAGAAAAAAAAAAAAGGACTTGATTTGTGCTATCCAATAATCAACTTAATAAATCATATAAAACTTGTATTTGTTCCAAATACCATTACAATCATATGATAAAATAGTGTATACTGTACTCCTTTATTAAGTAGTATATCCCCTAGCACAGGGATTCCCAAACTTTGGCCCTCCAGTTGTTCAGGAACTATAAATCCCATCATGCCTAGTCATGTCTGTGAATATCAGAGTTTTACAGTGCCTCATGGGATGTGTAGTTCTGCAACAGCTGGAGGGCCCTAGTTTGGGAATCCCTACCCTAACATACCGTATATACTCGAGTATAAGCCAAGTTTTTCAGCACATTTTTTTGTGCTGAAAACGTCCCCCTCGGCTTATACTCGAGTCAAGACGTGTTTAAGATTTAAAAATGGCGCCACCCGGCGTATACATGTCACCGCGCATGCGCCGCCATCACTCGGGACAGGCCGGGAATAGGCGAACGTATACCAGCTCTCCCGAGCGGCGGGGGCGCGTGCGCAATAATGTCTCGGCGCCGGGCGGCGCCATTTTTAAAATGAAGGCGCCTCTGGAACAGGTAAGTGAAACACACTTACACCAGCAACCCCGCATCCTCTTGTACCATGCTTGCCACCCTAAATTCTCCTGTACATGCCAGCCACCCTGCATTCTCCTGTACCATGCCAGCCACCCTGCAGTCTCCTGTACCATGCCAGCCACCCTGCAGTCTCCTGTACCATGCCAGCCACCCTGCAGTCTCCTGAACCATGCCAGCCACCCTGCAGTCTCCTGAACCATGCCTGCCACCCTGCATTCTCCTGTACCATGCATTCTCTTGTACCATGCCAGCCACCCTGCATTCTCCTGTACCATGCCTGCCACAATGCATTCTCCTGTACCATGCCAGCCACCCTGCAGTCTCCTGTACCATGCCAGCCACCCTGCAGTCTCCTGTACCATGCCAGCCACCCTGCAGTCTCCTGTACCATGCCAGCCACCCTGCATTCTCCTGTACCATGCCAGCCACCCTGCATTCTCCTGTACCATGCCAGCCACCCTGCATTCTCCTGTACCATGCCAGCCACCCTGCATTCTGCTGTACCATGCCAGCCACCCTGCATTCTGCTGTACCATGCCAGCCACCCTGCATTCTGCTGTACCATGCCAGCCACCCTGCATTCTGCTGTACCATGCCAGCCACCCTGCATTCTCCTGTACCATGCCAGCCACCCTGCATTCTCCTGTACCATGCCAGCCACCCTGCATTCTCCTGTACCATGCCCGCCACCCTGCATTCTCCTGTACCATGCCCGCCACCCTGCATTCTCCTGTACCATGCCCGCCACCCTGCATTCTCACCCTAGGCTTATACTCGAGTCAATCATTTTTCCCATCTTTTTGTGGTAAAAGTAGGGGCCTCGGCTTATACTCGGGTCGGCTTATACTCGAGTATATACGGTATAGCAGAAGCCTTTTGACTTGTCCCTCTTATTTTCAAGTTCTGGTATATAGCACAGATGAGATGATGATAAATCGCAGAAAGCTTCATCAGGAGTACAAAAGCATGAATATCAACTCAATTGTACCCAATATATGCAACGTGGTAAAAATCAAGAAGAGAGGTGCCTCTTATAGAAGGAAGAGGTGGTCCTGTGCTGAGTTGTCCAGTTCCTCAACCTCCCTACACCACCGCCAGGTAGATGGTACCAAAAATCCTTTTTTATGGTTTCATAATATTTCTTGAATATGTGTAGGGATGTGGTGCCATCATTCACCCATCAACATGCCTAAGTGATTATTTGAGAACTTGCTAGAAGAAGCAGGATAGCAGGAAGTGAAAATGCTCACCTGCTTGCATGTGTGGCTACCCCGCTGGTTGGAGGAACGAGGTACTTAGTTCTGCAGTACGTTCATAAACTAGGCATCACTCCTTTGCTGGCCAAAACTCTGGAAAACCTGAGTCACTGGCGAGGGAGTGACACATACAAAGTGGGTGTGTTCCCTCCCTGTGTTTTCTAGTGAACCTGGAGCTAGAGAATACACACAAGCAAAAAGGATTGCTAGTGTGACATGGGCCTTAAAGTGATTGTAAAGTCTCGTTTTAAAAAACAAACATGTTATACCCACCTCCTCTGTGCAGTTGGTTTTGGTTGATCCTCCTCTTTTCTGGTCCCCCTTTGCTGCTCCTGGCCCCTCCCTCTTGTCGAGTGCCCCCACAACAAGCAGCTTGCTATGGGGGCAGCCGAGCTGAGCTGCATCTCCGTGTGTCTTTTCAGACACAGAGCTGAGGTTTGGCCCCTCCCGCCCTCTCTACTGATTGGCTCACTGACTTTGATTGACAGCCACGGGAGCCAATGGCGAACTGGCTGTGTCTCAGCCAATCAGGAGGGAGAGTTCCGGACTGCCGAGGGACTCGTGGACATCGCTGGATAGAGATGGAGTTCAGGTAAATATTAAGGGGGCTGTTGTACACAGAAGGATTTTTATCTTTTTGCATAGAATCCATGAAGATAAAAAAAACCTTCTGACTTTTCAACACCTTTAACCTGTTCCTGCCCAAGCTATAGCCAAAAGACAGCTACAGTGCAGGCCTAAATTGCTGGGAAGGCGCCCATTTACTTCCCTCCGATGCATGAGCTGCCTGCGCGCTCTCTGCGGGGCACGTGTGGCTTGCCCTGTGATCAGTGAGTCCATGAGGTACTGGCTCCTTATCATGTGATCAGCTGTCAGCCAATGACAGCTGACCATGTTATGTAAACGGAGCCAGTAATCTGCTTTTTTTTTTTTTTTTTAGCGGCTGCTGTCAGATGGACATCGGTCCCGAAGAGGAAAAGACAGTGCTGCCTCATGTGTGCCCACCTCTGTGCCACCTACCAGTGCATGTCAGTGCCACCTACCAGTGCCAACTAGTGCCCCATTAGTGCCACCTACCAGTGCCGTCCATCGGTGCCATCCGTCAGCGCTGCCTTATCAGTGCCCGTCAGCGCCGCCTTATCAGTGCCCATCAGTGCAGCCTATCAGTGCCCGTCAGTGCAGCCTATCAGTGCCCGTCAGTGCAGCCTATCAGTGCCCGTCAGTGCAGCCTATCAGTGCCCGTCAGTGATGCCTCATCAGAGCACATCTATGAAGGTGAAAAATTACCTGTATGCAAAATTTTATAACAAAACGGTTTTGTTTGGTTTTTTTTCAAAATTTTCGGTCTTTTTTTGATTGTTACGCAAAAAATAAAAACCCCAGGGGTGATTAAATACCACCAAAGGAAAACTCTATTTGTTTGAAAAAAAAAATGATAAAAATTTAAATTGGGTACAGTGTTGCATGTCCGCACAATTGTCATTCAAACTGCGACAGCGCTGAAAGATGAAAATTGGCCTGGGCAGGAAGGGGGTTTAAGTGCCCAGTAAGCGAGTGGTTAAACCCTATGGCTGCCAGTAAACTTTTCTAATATTAGTGAAAGTGGATAGGTAGCACTGGACCCCCAAGGTTATCCTACTGGTGTTGCTAACCAATAGTATTAAAACAGTGTTGGTGTGGTTATCTGGTTACTAGGGCAGACAGCTTTTATAACCCAAAGGATTTCCACAGTTTGCCAAGTTTGTAGTGCAAAACAGCAAGTACACCATTGGAGCTTCCCTGCCATTGATCAATAGTCCAGATACAATTGTAGTACAGAGTCAGAAAATCAAAAAGAGGAAGCCAACGAGTTCAGGAGTCCAAAGGCATCCTGATCATTAGGGCTTGCCATAGAAAACAAGTATATGGACTGAAAGGAACCTAAAACCTCAATGGTAATTTTACCAGTTGGACAACAGGCATGGGTGTCGTCAGCAGCGGATTGGCTGCCAGCATTCTTTTCTAAACAGCCCCAAATTTAAACCTTTAAAAAGTTCCGGTTATTTTTTCAAGCGAACTTCACCCTAAAAGGGGAAGCTCTGCTTTATATCCTTCCCCATATAAAATAAATTGTGTGTACCTAGTTTTGATCGGTACCTGCTTCTACTTCCGCCAAGACGTTCCGAGTCGAAGTTTGCCCCCCCCCCCCCTTTGCCCATAGCATTCTGGGAGTCGGACACAATCTAGTCCCAAAAGGTGGCTGGACTATTCACAAAACCCAGTGCAGCTCACACATGCGCAGTGGGAAGCCCTCTGAAGCTGCAAGGGATTATAGTCTACTTCCCGCAGTAAACATGGCAGCACTGGAGGACCTGCCCAGGTGTGGAAGGAGCTGGATCCCTGGACAGGTAAGTGTCCTTTTATTAAAAGTTAGCTGCTACAGTATTTGTAGTTGCGGACTTAAAACTTTTTCTTTCTAGGGTAGAAATCCCCTTTAACCACTTCCCCACTGGGCACTTATACCCCTTCCTGCAACGCTGTATCCATATGAAATTTTTGTCCTTTTTTCACACAAATAGAGCTTTCTTTTGGTGGTATTTAATCATCACTGGGTTTATTTTTGCCCTAGAAATGGAAAAAAAAATTAAAATATGCAAAAATTGCATTTTTCTTCGTTTCGGTTATAAAATTTAATAATTTTATAAATTGTTCCCAAAGTTTATACTGCTACAGATCATTGGTAAAAATAACCAAAATCAGTGTATATTTGGTCTTTTGTGAAAGTCATAAAGTATACAAACTATGGTACATATCATTGAAAATTGATCACACCTAATGTACTGATGGTCTCTCTCATTTCTTGAAACACTAAGGCTCCATTCACACATAAGCGTTTCGGATCGCGGGCAGAATAGCCTTGATTCTGCCCGCGATTCCGAACAATTGCAAGTCGCGGGAGGCCTCCCGAGCAATTCCCGTGACTTGCAATGGCACCCCAAACGCAGAGCTATTTTGCCGCAATTGTCGCCTAACGAATCGTGGTAAAATCGCGCAAACAGAATCGCGGAATGCCTGACGCCCAAAAGAAACACAAGAACTTCTTTCGCGGTGCGATTTTGCCGCGATTGTCGCCTGACGAACCGTGGTAAAAATCGCGCAAACAGAATCGCGGGATGCCTGACACCCAAGAGAAATACAAGAACTTCTTTTGGGCATCAGGCATCCCGCGATTCTGTTTGTGCGATTTACCGAGATTCGTCAGGCAACAAACGCGGCAAAATCGCTCCGTGTTTGGGGTGCCATTGCAAGTCAAGGGAATCGCTCGGGAGTCCTGCGACTTGCAATGGTTCGGAATCGCAGGCAGAATCAAGGCAATTCTGCCCGCGATCCGAAACGCGAATGGAGCCTAAAAAGCCAGGACAGTATAAATATTCCCCAAATTACCCCTTTTTTAAAAAGGAGACATTCCAATGTATTTAGTAAGAGGCATAGTGAGTTTTAGGAAGTTGTATTTTTTTACCACAATGCTTTGCAAAATTAATATTTTTTTTTCACTCATACTGGTCATCGGAAGTTCAATATGGCACCTCATAGCAAAGAACTCTGAGGATCTGAAAAAAAAGAATTGTTGCTCTACATAAACATAGCCTAAGCTATAAGAAGATTGCCAAGACCCTGAATCTGAGCTGCAGCACGGTGGCCAAGACCATACAGCGGTTTAACAGGACAGATTCCACTCAGAAGCCTTCCCATGGTTGACCAAAGAAGTTGAGTGCACGTGCACAGAGTCATATCCAGAGGTTGTCTTTGGGAAATAGATGTAGGAGTGCTGCCAGCATTGCTGCAGAGGTTGGAAAGGTGGGGGGGGGGTCAGCCTGTCAGTGCTCAGACCATACGCCGCACACTGCATCAAATTGGTCTGCATGGCCGTTGTCCCAGAAGGAAGCCTCTTCTAAAGATGATGCACAAGAAAGCCTGCAAACAGTTTGCCGACGACAAGCAGACTAAGAACATGGATTACTGAAACCAGGTCCTGTGTTCTGATGAGACCAAGATAAACTTATTTGGTTCAGATGGTATCAAGCGTGTGTGGCGGCAACCAGGTGAGGAGTACAAAGACAAGTGTGTCTTACCTACAGTCAAGCATGGTGGTGGGAGTGTCATGGCATGGGTCTGCATGAGTGCTGCCAGCACTGGGGAGTTACAGTTCATTGAGAGAGCTGGTCTATTCATAGCACAGCTCTGCAAGTATCTTCGTTCATCTGCCTATGTGGAGGGGGGGGCGTGTGCCTTTCCTCCAATCAGCTGTCACACAGTGTACGGCAAGACTCCAGTCCCAGTGCTGGAACAGGAAGAACAAATGATAACACAATGTTCACTTTCTAAAGAATATAGAAAGCTGAAGGCAGCAGATATACATATCAAACTTATGTAGGTAGATTTTTTTCATCTCTGTGCATCATCGGAGGCTGTTCACTTCACTGTGTATATGTGAGGATATATCCACTTTAACCGCTTGCCGACTGCTCACAGTATATTTACTGCGGCAGTCAGCCCCTCACAGGCAGAGTGACGTAGGTCTACGTCGCTCGCCTGTGAGGCTCTGGGGAGCGAGCGCGCGCCCGCGGAGGCGCGCTCCCGTGCGGTCACGGACCCCCCCGCGCGTGTGACCAGCGGACCCGATGTCCGCCGGTCACTCGGCGATCGGCGGGGGAGAGGGAGAATGTCAGGCAGCTTGTGTAAACAAGCCACCTGTCATTCTCCTCGCTGTAAAAACACTGATCACATGGATCTACTATGTAGATCCGTTGATCAGTGTCCTTACAGCTCAAGCCACAGCCAATCACAGTAGAAAGCACGCCCCTAGGGACACACACAGCCCCTCCCTCCCAAATAAAGTTAACCCCTTCACTACCAGTGTATTTTTACAGTAAGTGCATATATATAGCACTGATTACTGTAGAAATGTCACTGGTAACCCCAAAAGTGTCAAAAAGGTCAGTCAAGGGTCCGATCTGTCCGCCCCAATGTTGCAGTACCGCAAAAAAAAAAAAAAAAAATCGCAGATCGTTAGATTAGATTGGTTAGGTTAGATTGTTAGTAAACGCGATAACTTTTGCGCAAACCAATCAAAATACGCTTTTTGCGATTTTTTTTACCAAACATAGGTAGCATAAAACAAATTAGCCGAAAATTTTAAAAAATTTTGATTTTTACATTTTTTTTTGGGGGGAATTTCATATAAAAAAAATGTGAAAAATATTGTTATTTTTGCAAAATGTACGCTCTTTTTTTGTTTATAGCGCAAAAAGTAAAAATCGCACGGGTGATCAAATACCACCAAAAGAAAGCTATGTTTGTGGGAAAAAAAAGGACGCCAAATTCGTTTAGATACAGCGTCGCACGACCGCGCAATTGTCTGTTAAAGTCACGCAGTGCCGAATCGCAAAATACCCCCTGGTCGTTTAGCAGGAAAATCCTCCGGGGCTTAAGTGGTTAATGGGGATATTGTTTATTCTACAGCATAGAGAATCTATCAGAAGGGTGTGACTCCATCATCTGACTTTGCACTAACTATGGTTGTTGGGCTAAGCTGAGAAATTTAGTGGAGATCTCCTACCACCATATTGCCCATGTAAAAGCCAATATGCTTGCAAAAATATGTCAGTTTTGGATAGAGCTGGACTTTAGGTATATTGATGATCAGCATATGAAGAATAGTCTACTAAATAATCTTTACACCCTTTGGCTGGTACACATGGGTTGCACAGAGGCCGCAGGGGTGAAACAGTCATGTGGAAAAGCCTTCTGCTTACCTCTGTGGAATTGCTCCTTCACTGGCCCCAAATCTTGATTACTAGAGATGGGGCAATAAGGGTGTGGCATCTCTCTCCCGAGGCCTCACTAAGGATGCAGCGATTTCATGGAGACTGGCAGGAAGTCTCCTGGCACTCCTGACTCTTGCAATTTCTTGCCAACATCCAGATCATTCATGTGACATCAGCAAAAAGCAATGTGTACAGCAAGCTTTTACAATGCATTTGGAAAACTTTTGGCAAGCTTTAATAAGTCTTTCGGACTTTAAAGCGTAACTTCACTTTTGTTGAGAAAAAAAAAAAATTCCCCTCTAGGTGATCTCTGTACATTGCAAGGATTTTAACAAACTTTGTCGCAGATTCCTAACTTTCTGGCATCCCCTGCAACAAAAATGTCATTTTTGGTGAGATACTCCCAATAGGAACCCATCTAAAGGGATGCAGAGACCCAGCAGCTTCCCTCATTAGTGCTCTGCAGGTGCACAGCTGATAGATAATTATGAAACCACTCCCATTAGACCCACTCAGCACAGAGGAACAAACAATGATTTCTTCAGAATAACAAAAGGAAGGAATCTGCAACAAAGTTTGTCATAATTCTTGTAAGATACAGAGATCACTCAGGGGGGAAAGTTTTTTTCTCAACAAAAGTGGGAGTTACATTTTAACCGGTTGCTGACCGCCGCAAGTACATATACTGCGGCGGTCAGCACCGGCCAGGCAAAGTGACGTACCGGTACGTCACTAGCCTGGGAGCCAATAGCAGGCGAGCGCGCGCCGCCGGAGATGCGCTCCCGCCCCGGCTCGTTCACGGACACCTCCGTGCATGTGACCGGCGGACCCGATGTCCGCCGGTCACTCGCAATCGTCCGCTGTGAAGGAAGAAAGGCAGGCGGCTAATGTAAACAAAGCCGCCTGTCATTTTCCCCTGTGTAAAAGCACTGATCTAACGGTCCTGCTATGTAGGACCGTTGATCTGTGCTGTTACACATACAGCCACATCCCTGCACAGTAAGAAAAACACCCCTAGGGACACACTTAACCCCTCCCTCTCCAATAAAGTTAACCCCTTCCCTGCCAGTGTCATTTTTACAGTAACAGTGCATATGTATAGCACTGATTACTGTAGTAATGTCACTGGTACCCCCAAAAGTGTCAAAAATGTCAGTCAAGGGTCCGATCTGTCTGCCGCAATGTCGCAGTCCTGAAAAAAAAAAAAAAAAAAAAAAAATCGCAGATCGCCGCCATTAAAAAAAAAACAACAAAAATGACAAAATTCTTTCCCTTAGTTAGTAAACGCAATAACTTTTGCGCAAACCAATCAAAATACGCTTATTGTGATTTTTTTTACCAAACAGAGGTAGCAGAAAACAAAATTGGCCAAAAATTTAAAAAAAATTTTGATTTTTACATTTTTTTTTTTTTGGGAATTTCATACAAAAAATGTGAAAAATATTGTTATTTTTGCAAAATTGTTGCTCTTTTTTTGATTATAGCGCATGATCAAAAAATTGCACAGGTGATCAAATACCACCAAAAGAAAGCTCTGTTTGTGGGGAAAAAAAAGGAAGTCAAATTCGTTTAGGTACAGCATTGCACGACTGCGCAATTGTCCGTTAAAGTCACGCAGTGCCGAATCGCAAAATACCCCCTGGTCAGGAAGGGGGTAAAATCTTCCGGGGCTTAAGTGGTTAAGTGTGTTAGTGGAAGGATCTCACTGAGGTGTTGGTTAGGTTGGTCACGCCTGTTATTCTCCAGCTAGAAGAGAATCTCAGCATGTTTATATGCAGGACACAGGCTCCGACTCTCCTTTGTCTACACAGTGCGGCCAAATAATTCTCTTTGCAGCACAAAGGTTCACACCTGTTTACAAAGGCAAAGGAGCAGAACTGTATCAGCCTGGCACACAGCGCTACCAGCGCACAGCAGATCTGCAAACGCCAAGGCCACCCAAGAAACTTTATAGAAGCAAAGCGACTGCTTATCATACCCGGGACAAAGTCATCTGTGTGTTGGGGGGGAGTCTAAGCAATGATCAGACATTCATAAACACAACTGCAAACATTTTTACACCTTCTAGTAATCCTATCACAAGCCCATCCAAATCAAACTAAACATATAGTAGGAAAATGCGCAGAGGTCACCGGCAGTATAAGTCACATGACAGCACACCCCGGAGATCCGGAGATACAGGCTGCTGAAATCCTATAAAAATCTTTACTTTTCTTGTAAAAAGTTTATCTTGGCCCTTCCCCCCTCCCCAGGTTCTTTTAATAACATTATAACTATGTGAACTCCGGACATGTCACAATATACAGCAACAGTATTATCATTAAATACAGCTGTACTTTTTGCAATTTAACAAGTCATTCAAGGACTTCAGTAGTGGAGTTCCACCCATTTTAATAAGTTTAGATGTATGTAATCCCCTTTAAAAATACTTTTACCAATGGAAACTTTTTTTTTTTTCTTGCAAGGAAATACCTCTTTTTCTTCTTTATTCATCTGCACTTTGGGGTCTGGCCGCCTATAGGCGATTACGTCACTCGCGATTCACAAGGGCTGCTGGGATGTGACGAAATCTTGCATTATTACACAGGCACCAGCTGTACTCGGATGTATTGGATTGAGTCCGTGCTCCGCTCCGCCTCCGCCTGCCTCCTCTCAGTGAGCTCTACGGGATGTATTGCATTGAGTCCGCGCTCCGCCTGCCTCCTCTCAGTGAGCTCTACGGGATGTATTGCTTTGAGTCCGTGCTCCGCACCGCCTCCTCTCAGTGAGCTCTACGGGATGTATTGCTTTGAGTCCGTCCTCCGCCTCCGCCCCGCATCCTCTCAGTGAGCTCTACGGGATGTATTGCTTTGAGTCCGTGCTCCACACCGCCTCCTCTCAGTGAGCTCTACGGGATGTATTGCTTTGAGTCCGTGCTCCGCCTCCGCCCCGCCTCCTCTCAGTGAGCTCTACGGGATGTATTGCTTTGAGTCCGTGCTCCGCACCGCCTCCTCTCAGTGAGCTCTACGGGATGTATTGCTTTGAGTCCGTGCTCCGCCTCCGCCCCGCATCCTCTCAGTGAGCTCTACGGGATGTATTGCTTTGAGTCCGTGCTCCGCACCGCCTCCTCTCAGTGAGCTCTACGGGATGTATTGCTTTGAGTCCGTGCTCCGCCTCCGCCCCGCATCCTCTCAGTGAGTTCTACGGGATGTTTTGCTTTGAGTCCGCTCTGCCTCCGCCCCCTCTCAGTGAGCGCGGACTGAAAGCATTACATCCCGTAGAGCTCACTGAGAGGCGGCGGGGCGGATCGCGGACTGAAAGCATTACATCCCATATAGCTCACTGAGAGGAGGCGGGGCAGAGCGCGGACTGAAAGCATTACATCCCGTAGAGCTCACTGAGAGGAGGCGGGGTGGAGGCGGAGCAGAGCGCGGACTCAAAGCAATACATCCCGTAGAGCTCACAGAGGAGGTGGGGCAGAGGCAGAGCGGAGCGCGGGCTCAAAGCAACACATCCCGTAGAGCTCACTGAGAGGCGGGGCGGAGCGGAGCACGGACTCAATCCAAAACATCCGAGTACAGCTGGTGCCTGTGCAATAATGTGAGATTTTGTCAGATCCCAGCAGCCCTTGCGAATCGCTGAGTGACGTAATCGCCTATAGGCGGCCGGACCCGGAAGTGCAGATGAATAAAGAAGAAAAAGAGGTATTTCCTTGCAAAAAAAAAAGTTTCCATTGGTAAAAGTATTTTTAAAGGGGATTACATACATCTAAACTTATTAAAATGGGTGGAACTCCACTTTAACCACTTTAGCCCCGGAAGGTTTAACCCCCCCCCCTTCATGACCAGGCTATCGTTTGCAATACGGCACTGTGTTACTTTAAAAGGTAACTCCACTTTGGTGGGGGGAAAAAATAGTGAATAAAGAAAAAACAATATAGTGTATACAATTGTGACACAAATCATATTGTAATTGAATGTCATTAACCACTTTAAGACAGGAAGGATTTGCCCCCTTAATGACCAGGCCCTATTTTGCAATTCAGCACTGCGTTATTTTAACAGACAATTGCGCGGTCGTGCGACGCTGTACCCTATTAAAATTTATGTCCTTTTTTCCCACAAATAGAGCTTTCTTTTGTTGGTATTTGATCACCTGTGCGACTTTTATTTTTTGCGCTATAAACAAAAGAATAGAGCAACAATTTTGGAAAAAAAAAATATATTTTTCACATTGTTAGGCGTCTGATCTGTCCGCCGCAAAATTCGCAGATCGCCACAATTGCTAGTAAAAAAAAAAAAAAAAAAACACTAAAAATGACAAATCTATTTACCAAAAATATGCAGCAGAAAACAAATTGGCCTAAAATGTTAAAAAAATTTTGATTTTGATTTATTTTTTTGGGGGAATGTTCTATAACAGAATGTGAAGAATATTGTTTTTTTTTTTCAGAATTGTCGCTCTTTTTTTGTTTATAGCGCAAAAAATAAAAAAAATCGCAGAGGTGATCAAATACCACCAAAAGAAATCTCTATTTGTGGGGAAAAAAGGACATCAATTTTATTTGGGTACATCGTCACACGACCGCGCAATTGTCAGTTAAAGTAACGCAGTGCCGAATCGCAAAAAATGACCTGGACATTAAAGCGGAGTTCCGGGCACAAAATCGACCTAATCGATTTTGTGGCCATCCGCTTGCTCTTCTTCACCTGAAAAGGATTTGGATAGTTAGGATTATTTTATTTATTTTTTTTTAACTCCCCTTGTAATTGTCGCCGTCACTTCCGGTTTGCAATGATTCCTGGGAGCTGAAAGTCATCGCTCCCAGGAATCACTGCGACGGCACCGGCCCCTCTCGTCACTTCCGGTGCAACGCCGCATTCCCTGCTGAAGCTGTGTAGGAATGCGGCGCCGCACCAGACGTGACGAGAGGGGGCGGTGAAGGCGCATTCTGGGAGAAGAAGACGCGGAAGAGGACGCAGAAGAGGATCGCGCTGGCTTCAGCTGCCCACAACAGAGATGGCAACGCTGTAGAAGAAATTTTATAAGTGAGTATTTCTTCTTGCAGGTAAGTGCGAACCGGGACAGATCAGAGGCTAGCCATTGTGGAATGTACTAGCCCTGACTGTCCCAGGGGTATGTTCATTGAAAAAATGTTTTTGTGCCGGAACTCCGCTTTAAGGGGGCAAATCCTTCCGGTCCAGAAGTGGATAAAGTTGAACACGTGGTAAAGGGCCTCTGTGATTGGCCCTTTACCTTGATAGGTGATCAGCTGTGTCCAAAGTACACAGCAATCACAGAGGGTGCCAAATATCCCCCCCGGGGGCGTGCAGCGAGGACGTCAATAGACGCCCTCCTGGAAATGTGTGACCGTGCTGTAGACGTCATTCGGCTACAGCGCAGTCGACAAGAAATAGAACAAAAAATGCATGAAAACTATATGCTGTGGAATTATTCAGACCAGTGCAACGTGGGTACAATGCATTTTTAAAAGTCCTGCATGCTACATTTTTGGTGCATGCTTAAAATGTACACCGAAATGTACTTCTCTATTGAAACTTATAGAAAATGCATTAACCACTTAAGCCCCGGAAGATTTTACCCCCTTCCTGACCAGGGCCTATTTTGCGATTCGGCACTGCGTGACTTTAACGGACAATTGCGCAGTCGTGCAAAGCTGTACCTAAACAAATTTGACGTCCTTTTTTCCCACAAACAGAGCTTTCTTTTGGTGGTATTTGATCACCTGTGCGATTTTTTAATCATGCGCTATAAACAAAAAATAGCGTCAATTTTGCAAAATTAACAATCATTTTTCAATTTTTTTTATATGAAATTCCCCCCAAAAAAATTAAAAAAATCTAAATTTTACATTTTCGGCCAATTTGTTTTATGCTACATAGGTTTGGTAAAAAAAAAATCGCAAAAAGCGTATTTTGATTGGTTTGCGCAAAAGTTATTGCGTTTACTAACAAAAGGGAAAGATTTTTGTCATTTTTGTTGTTTTTTTTTTAACGTGTAATGGCGGCGATCTGCGATTTTTTTTTGCGGTACTGCGACATTGCGGTGGACAGATCGGACCCTTGACTGACATTTTTGACGTTACCAGTGACATTACTGCAGTAATCAGTGCTATGCATATGCACTGTTACTGTAAAATTACACTGGCAGTGAAGGGGTTAACTTTTTTTTTGAGAGGGAGGGGTTAGGTGTGTCCCTAGGTGCGTGATTCTAACTGTGATTGGCTGTGGCTTGAGCTGTAGGAACAGTGATCAACGGTCCTACATAGTAGAACCGTATGATCACTGTTTCTACACAGGGGAGAATGACAGGTGGCTTGTTTACATCAGCCGCCTGCCTTTCTCCCTCTGCGCCGACGATCGACGAGTGACCGGCGGACATCGGGTCACACCCGGGGGGGGGGGCCCGTGGGCGCGCGCTCGCTCCCTAGATCCTCACAGGCTAGCGACGTAGTACTACGTCGCTCTGCCTGTGAGGGGCTGAGCGCCGCAGTAAATAGTCGTGCGGCGGTCGGCAAGTGGTTAATAAGTACTTCTCGATTGAAACTTATAGAAAATGCATTAAAAAAAAAACACCCAAGGTGCCTTTTTGGTGCATTTTTTGAGTCGCTTGTCCAAGTTTCACAGCAGCATGCTGGCAGACAGGAATCTAGAAAATGCACCAAAAACGCATTGAAAATGTATTAAAATTGCAACCTTGTTTTTAGGCACACCAGTATGAAAGAGCCCCAATACCTGATTGGTTCACAAAACTACAGAATAAAGCAGGAAGACAGAAGAGTGTCCTGTATACATCCTATAAACACGCAGTCTATGTAAGACCATCCAGCATTTCAGTTTTTTCTGCCGGTCTTTGGGATTTTTACACAAACGTTTCCCTACCAGTAAGAAGGCGGATCGCTCTACACAACCGCAAGTTCCACGACACGCCAGGGAAAACTCAAACCAAGAGCCCACTTCCTGCCCCCTCCCCGCTCTGCCCAAACATTGTTCTTATTTATATAACTGCATCCGCCATGTCAGGTTCATGTTACAGAAAGTCAACCTCTGGGGTCATCTGCAGACTATCACAGAATTTCTGGAGAGGAGACATTCTATGTCAGCTCAGGCCACCCGCTTCCAAAGCCCATCCTGGACCTTCACCAATTTCTGGGGAAACAATGTGTTTGCAGGAAATCCCCTGCCTGTCAGTCACCAACTACCATGGAAATTTATCATGCCAATTTACCAACCAGAGCGGAACGCTATCCGGGCATCCCAGCAAGTAAAATTCCTGGCAAAACTTAAAGGGTAACTCCACTTTCGTGGAGAAAAAAAATCAGCAAATAAAGAAAAAAAACAATATAGCGTATACAACTGCGACACAAATCATATTGTAATTGAATGTTATTTAAAATGACCTTTCCTTTTTAATATGCAGCTGTTGTAATTTTCTGAAATTGCAATACAATATGGCCGCCTGGAGGTGTTCTGTACACAGAATGTATACTGACCACACCCCCAGAAACATCATTTCCTACTTGTGTGATTGGCCCACCAATTTTCCCATAAGTCTGCACTTAGATGCAAGTCAGATTTTTGGCATCCCCTGCAACAAAAATGTAATTTTTGGTGAGATTCTCCCAATAGGAACACGTCTAAAGGGATGCAGGCCCAGTAGCTTTCCTTATTAGAGCCCTGCAGCTGCCACAGCTGATAGATAATTATGAAACCACTCCCATTAGACCCACTCAGCACAGAGGAACAAACAATGATTTCTTCAGAATAACAAAAGTTAGGAATCTGCAACAAAGTTTGTTATAATCCCTGCAATGTACAGAGATCACCCAGAGGGGAATGTTTTTTTCTCAACAAAAATGGAGTTACGCTTTAACTACTCCTAAAAATGCTCACAGCCCCCCCCCCCCCCCCCAACTTCTTCCTCCAAATAACACCTATTCTGATTAACCTGTGTAAGAAAGATCTGGGTACTCACCTATTTTCTGGCAGCTCGGGTCACATGACCCCCGAGTCACGCAGGCCTGGCTGCATGGGGGAATGTTCGTCAAAGACCGGTAATGCCTGGGAGCGGTGACGTCACCCACATGCTCCTATAGGCCATCCATTGTCTTTGCTCCCTCCTCTCCCCTGCAGCGCTACTGGCTAACAGTGCCAGTGGCTCACATGACCCGATCAGAGTTGCCTGAAAAAAGTATGTATAATGGCTAGTCAGAATAGGTGTTAGGAGGAGGGGGGGCATTTTAAAGAGTAGTTAAAGTGTTTCTAAACCCACAACAGTAAAATCAGTCTGTATATGCAGTAAAGCATGCTTGTTATACTCACTTTAGAACCTAAGGGGTTAATCCTCAGCACTGTGTAAAAAGGCTGTTTGATCCTGTCTTCTTTGATCCTCCCCCTTCTTCCACTGTCCCCAATCCATCTCTTGATAGTACAGAGCCTTGAGGACAAGGCTGCACATGCTCATTTGGTGTGTATTGCTAGAGAAATGTTATTTTCCTTGGGAGGGTGCATGTGATCAGCACAGGGCCAATCAGCACTGTCCAGATAAGAGGGTCAGGGGTCCTGCAGCCTCATAGGATAGTCAGAGGAGAATGAAAACTCCTCCTACAAGCTTTAACCAGACACTGATAGAAGTCACAAGACTGCTTTATACTGCTGATGAGAAAAGGTATTTAGCAGTTTATATTTAGTAAAATAATTGCATTTCCATGTTCTGTGTACTGTGGGAGATCAGATAAAGTGAGGGCAGAGTCCTGAGTTTACTAACACTTTGTTTTGCCAGGGATTCTACTTTAACGAGTAACTCCACTTTTGTTGAGGGGAAAAAAAAAAAACATTCCCCTCTGGGTGATCTAGATCAGTGTTTCTCAACTCCGGTCCTCAGGGCACACTAACAGGCCAGGTTTGCAAGAAAACTGAAATACATCCCAGGTGATATAATTTGCTGCTCAGTGATTGCAGTATTCTGGTCTGTATCTCCCCAAGGTAATACTTAAAATCTGGCCTGTTATGCCTTGTTTCCACTGAGCAGAACGGTTCGGGTCGGTACAGTTTGGAATGGTTACAATGGTCCGGTCTATTCAGGTGAGCGTTTCCACTGCAAGTCGGGCCACCAGGGACCATGCAGGGTTTACACCAAATGAGGTGTTTGTTTTGCTCTTTCATTTGACTTGAGCATTGAAGTTTTCCTGTCCGCCAATCAGTGGAATGTATCGTGTGACGCCAGTAGCTCCGCCCTAACCGTACCGTACCATTTCCTATGGCCCTACATCTGAAGAAGGACCAGGAATGGTGCGGTTTGGTTCGGTTGTATGGGCCACTTTCATAATGGAAACACTCAAATTAGCGTACCGTACCGAACTGACCCGAATCGATCCGCTCAGTGGAAACGAGGCATTAGTGTGCCCTGAGGACCGGAGTTGAGAAACACTGATCTAGATACTCAAAAACAAAAGGTATAACAAAGCACATCCAATCCGAACATCTGGAACAACCTGTATCTGTGACCAATGTCCTCAATAGATGGTTAACATGTTTCGAGGCTTAGTCTCTTCTTCAGTGCTCTTAAGGCTCTGAAGAGGCTAAGCCTCGAAATGCGTTAGACACCATCTATTGAGTACATTGGTCACAGATGCAGGTTGTTCCAGATGTTCGGATTGGATGTCCTTTTTTTTATTCCCTTGTGAGTATATACACTTTTAGTAAAGCCTTTTATTGAGGATAATGCGCTAGGCCGGTGCGCCCTTTTGTTTGGTTTTTGACTTTAGTGACTTCAGACACCCCCAGTCTTAAAGGGCAGCAAGGCCGTGGCCATTTATGGCACTTTTCCACTGCAAGTACCGGCTCGGCTCTACTCAGCCCCGTTTACTTTTCCACTGCTGGTACCGCATGGTACGGTGTTGGAACGGTTCGGTACGGTATGGTTTGCTTTTCCACTAAAGTAGTACTAAAGTTAAGTGGGTGGGATAACAACGATTCTCTGACCAATCAGTGGCTAGTAGTGACTGCATGCAAAGGATTGTGGGATATGGTACCGGGTATGGTACCTCTTGGAACCACAATCGAGGTGGTACTGTTTTTGGAGAGCCGTACCGTTCGGTTCCATGCAGTGGAAAAGCGCCGCCGTACCGTACCGAACCGTTCCTACACAGTACCATGCGGTACCAGCATTGGAAAAGCACAAAAGCGAGCCGAACCGTTCGGTTCCATGCAGTGGAAAAGCACCATTAGGAAGCCAGGTGTGAGTTCCGAGGAACAACATCTTTAAATAAGTCAGACCGGGTCCCTGTCTCGGAGCGCAGGAGAAAGGTGCTATAGCATCGCATTTTTGTCTTGGAGCAGTATTTAATGAAGATTGGAAGCGGTGTCCGTCAATGAACAAAAGAGAAAGCTTCTATTTTTGTGAAAAAAAAAATTATATAAAATTTTGTTTGGGTACAGCGTTGCATGACCGTGCAATTGCCAGTTAAAGTAGGGCAGTGCTGAATAGCAAAAAAAAAATTGGCCTGGTTATGAAGGGGGAAAAACTTTCCGGAGCTGAAGTGGTTAAAGTGAGCAACGACATAAAAAAACCTGCATTGTTTAGGTCATAGTATCAGCATTTCCTAATTATCAAGATGTTCAATAGAATCCGTTAGACGGCTCGCTGAACTTCTGAACTTGCTACACATCACACAGTACAGTACTATAGTATTCATCAACAGTTAGCTAGAAATACGAAAAAAAAAAAAAAAAGAGAAACAGATTAGAGATGGTCGCAACTTCTCCTTTCCACCACAATTGACTTCCCCAGAACAAAATTTCTCAATAGGCAGTACATGTACCCCTCAAGGTAACAACTGTACCAGGTTAATTGTTGGTTGATTTAAAGGGTAACTCCACTTTCTGGGAGAAAAAAAAATAGCAAATAATGAAAAACCAATATGGCGTATATAATTGCGACACAAATCATATTGTAATTGAATGTTATTAAAAATGACTGTAACGGATCAACCGACACCCCGACTGGGTACCTTCGTTGACGGATGCTCCTAGTGTTTCCCGAGGGCTCCAAGCACTCAACCACACACCATAACCACCGCAGACCCCCACGAACCGCCGCAGGTTGGTTGGGGTCTCGCCGTCTCCTACCCACCCTGGACCTACGACAAGGCTCCAGGTTTCCGTGGGTGAACCTCTCTTTCCCCAGAGAGTGAAGCAGGAACAAGCTCTTACAAGAGTGATTATCCAAGGCAATCCCTTGTAGCAGATTCCACCAATGAGAGACAGAACTCTAGATTGAGGGTAAAGTATAACTCTAACTTTAATGGTACAGCTGCTCTTTTATACAGTTTTCCCCCACAAGGTTACCGCCCAGGTGGACCTTGTTGGGAACAGGCCCTGAAATTCACAATCCAATGAGTACAGAGTTTTACACTTCTATACAGTGTACACATTCCCTCCCCTCTGCCTGATTACAGTATCATATGCAGATGAAATTGGATACAGGAACAGAATTAACCTAAACTAATTATCTAGCCATCTGGACAGAACAATGCAAAATCATTAACATTTAACAATGGGATAGGCACAATCCACATTCCATCTCAGTACACAAATAATAGGACAAGGCTGCCAATGACAGTCTGTGTGTCTCTCTCTCACAATGAAGCTGGAATACACATTATCTCAATACACAAGCGATAGGGAAATCCTGTCTGACATTAAGGGATATGTAATACACACATTATTTAGGAGTCACAGACTTCATGGCAATGGTCTACAAGAGTCTAAGTCTCCCAGTGTAAAGTGGGGATAAATCTTCATATTGCTATTTGAAGATATTGTTGACAAATATTACTGTCCCATCTGAAGCAATTCAACCCATTAATTGTCTGTCTTTCACTCCCAGTGACGGTGAACACCATCACCATGACCTTTCTTTTTCAATCTGCAGCTGTTGTAATATTCTGAAAATGCAATACAATATGGCCGCCTGGAGTTGTTCTGTACACAGAATGTATACTGACCACACCCCAGAAACATAAATTTCCTGCTTGTGTGATTGGCTCACCAATTTTCCCAGAAGCCTGCCTAATGGGCCATACACACACTATACAATTGTCTTTAGATTTTTTTCCTTTAGATTTACCAAAATATAATATGAGGTAGATTCTAAACACTTTCAATTTGTATGCAATCAGGCAGGCCCTTCCATTATATCGGAAATCTACCAACAAAAGTTGTATAGTGTGTATCCAGCTTAAGGCTGGCCATACATGATACAATTTTCTTACAATTTTCTTTTCTTGTAGTACAAAGGCCTGCCTTATAGGATACAGTTGAAAGTGTTGTTTAGTTTTGACCTCCTATTATATGGTTTTTGGTAAATCTAATGAAAATTTGTACAAGAGAATTGAGCATGTATGGCCAGCCTAAGATAACCAGTCAGATTTCTGGCATCCCCTGCAACAAAAATGTCATTTTTGGTGAGGTACTCCCAAAAGGAACACGTCTAAAGGGATGCAGGCCCAGCAGATTTCCTCATTAGTGCTCTGCAGCTGCCACAGCTGATAGATAATTATGAAACCACTCCCATTAGACCCACTCAGCACAGAGGAACAAACAATGATTTCTTCAGAATAACAAAAGGTAGAAATCTGCAACAAAGTTTGTTATAATCCTTGCAATGTACAGAGATCACCCAGAGGGGAATGTTTTTTTTCTCAACAAAAAGGTGGAGTTACGCTTTAACCACTTCAGCCCCGGAAGATTTACCCCTCTTCATGACCAGGCTATTTTTTGCGATACGGCACTGCGTTATTTTAACTGACAATTGCGCGGTGGTACAACGCTGTTCACAAATAAAATGTATGTCCTTTTTTTCTCCACAAATTGAGATGTTTTTGGTGGTATCTGATCACCTCTGTGGGTTTTTAACCACTTGCCGACCGCCGAAAGTACATATACTGCGGCGGTCAGCCCCTCACAGGCAAAGTGACGTATTGGTAAGTCACTAGCCTGTGAGGCTCTGGGGAGTGAGCGCGCACCCCTGGAGGCGCGCTCCCGCTCGGTCACGGACCCCCCCGTGCGTGTGCCCGGTGGACCCGATGTCCGCCGGGCACTCGCGATCGTCCGTTAGAGCAGGAGAAAGGCAGGCGGCTTATGTAAACAAGCCGCCTGTCATTCTCCCCTGTGTAAGAACAGTGATCATACGGTTCTACTATGTAGGACTGTTGATCACTGTTCCTACACTTCAAGCCACATCCAATCACAGTAAGAATCACACCCCTAGGGACACACTTAACCCCTCCTTCTCTAATAAAGTTAACCCCTTCCCTGCCAGTGTCATTTTACAGTAACAGTGCATATGTATAGCACTGATTACTGTGGTAATGTCACTGGTAACCCCAAAAGTGTCAAAAATGTCAGTCAAGGGTCCGATCTGTCCGCCGCAATGTCGCAGTCCCGCAAAAAAAAAAAAAAAAAAAACAACGCAGATCGCCGCCATTACGCCACAACAAAAATGACAAAAATCTTTCCCTTAGTTAGTAAACGCAATAACTTTTGTGCAAACCAATCAAAATATGCTTTTTGCAATTTTTTTTTACCAAAAATATGTAGCATAAAACAAATTGGCCTAAAATGTTAAAAAATTTTAATTTTTACATTTTTTTGGAGGGGGAATTTCATATAAAAAAAATGTAAAAAATATTATTTTTGCAAAATTTACGCTCTTTTTTTGTTTATAGCGCATGATCAAAAAAAAAAAAAAAAAAAAAAAAAAAAAAAAAAAATCGCACAGGTGATCAAATACCACCAAAAGAAAGCTCTGTTTGTGGGAAAAAAAGGACGTCAAATTTGTTTAGGTACAGCGTCGCATGACCGCGCAATTGTCCGTTAAAGTCACACAGTGCCGAATCGCAAAATACCCCCTGGTCAGGAAGGGGGTAAAATCTTCCGGGGCTTAAGTGGTTAATTTTTGCGCTATAAACAAAAAAGACCAACAATTTAAAATTATCCCTGAAAATTACTAGTTAAAGCGTATGCAAAGAAAAAAAAAATCAATCATGAAGCATAATCTAGGTGGGTAATTTTTATCAGTTCTAAATAAATACTCAAACGGGAGAATATATTACATGAGATGAGACTTTCCAGGGGGTACTTGGAAACCATCCGAAGTGCGATGTCCTCCCACATCTCCCTGCAAGGCGCAGGGACAGAACGCTCCCTGAACACAATGGGTGACAGGCACATACTGGATCAGAGAGGTTACATCAGCTGGAGAAAACCGGCTTCAAAGATCTATATTTAAAATAAACAAGCAGGACAACTTTCAATGATAAAGACAATCTATAATCCAGACCTGGAAGGATTTCTTTTTTTTCCTCCAAAACTAGGGTTTCACTTCAATGTAACATCCTAACCGTCTGTATGGTTTATATTTCATAGTTCAGCATTTTCTTATGTAACGAGAGCTACATCAGCAACAAAATACATGGAAACAAGAGTCCAATACTACCAGCATGAGAATACAATACGGGAGTAGTCATGGGAGGGTAACATTCATCGAGATCATCAAAACCACTTTAAGACCGGAAGATTTCCCCCCTTAATGACCAGGCCCTATTTTACGATTCGGCACTGCGTTACTTTAACGGACAATTGCGTGGTCATGCGACGCTGTACCCAAACTAAATTTACGTCTTTTTTTTTTTTCACAAACAGAGCTTTCTTTTGGTGGTATTTGATCACCTGTGCGATTTTTATTTTTTTGCGCTATAAACAAAAAAAGAGCGACAATTTTGAAAAAAAAAGAAAAAAAAAAACCAATATTTTTCACATTCTGCTATAGAACATTCTCAAAAAAAAAAAGGAGTTAACATCAGGGGTGATCAAAGGGTTAAATGTGTCCCTAGGGAGTTCTTTCTAACGTGTGTGTGTGTGGGGGGAGGTCTTGTACTGTGGGAAAGCAGAGATCCGTGTTACCGCTTAGCAGAAACACAAGATCACTGCCATTACTTGTCACAGAACGACAATCTGCCTAAAAAAAGCATTAAAGATGCAAATCGCCGCAAAATCGCATGTGCAGAAAATGCAAAGCGTACAGCAAAAAGCACTGCAGAAATGGATCAAAAGCAAACTGCAGGTACCTTGTTTTGGTGGGTACGCGCACCACAGTTTTTGTAGCTGTGGACTATTAATTTTTGGAAATTTGGCTGAAGCTTCTCATTAAAGTGCATTAAAATGCAACTAAAAAAACTAATTTTGCCGACTGCCTCCCAGCACTTTAACAGTTTTAAAAGCCAGGAGGCGGAGGCGGGCATTTGGGTCATGGGAGCGATATAATTGGCTGTCACAGCGGCTACATGATCGCAAGTATGCATCGGGAACTTACTGATCCTAACCGGCTACCATGCTGGGAGGGCACTTATACAGGGCCACATATATGCAGCCACTTGGCGTTAAGGCCCACCCAAGCGGCCACATGTGTGTGTGCACCCGGCAACAAGAGGTTAAAGTAGATCTAAAACTGTCATAAAAATCCTTTTTTTTATTGTTTTTATTAGTGGTGAGATGGCTGCTAACCCCCTGTAGGTGTCCCTTTCTGGATAAGCAGCGGGCAGGAATGTTGTCATCTATTCCATCTTGCGTATGCGCAGTACGACTATGTCGTGTGCATGGGCATGACATCTTTTCAAAATGGTGGTGCTGGAGAGGGGGCACATGCAGCACAAAGATGAAGGACATAAATGAAAACAAAGGAGCCATGGACATATAAAATATAAAAGTGTCTTTGCTTTAGATATTATTGGCATGTTTTAAACCAGCCCTCAAATTTTCCACTCGCCTGCTCGCATTTTGGGAGTGGAAAATGATTGCAGGCGAGGACGAGAAAGGAGAGGAAGAGGAAAGGCGGCCGGAAAATCAGAGCGGGGATCACTGCACTGTAACATTTTTCATTTGAATTGCTGGGCGCTCAGCTTCACACGTAGTCCCGCCTCCTGGCTCGGATCCTTTGATAGACGGAACACCGCCGGTACGTGCGACGTCTATCATAGGAGCCGAGCCAGGGAGCGGGACTACGTGTGAAGCTGAGCGGCCAGCAATTCAAATGAAAAATGTTACAGTGCAGTGATCCCCGCTCTGATTATCCGACCGCCTTTCCTCTTCCTCTCTCTTCTTCTGCACAGGTGAGGGTGCAATCCATATTTATGGTCACATGGTGGGGGGGGGGGGTCTAATATAGGATTACAAGGCTCAGCATTTCTTATTTATGGTCACATGGTTGGGGGGGGGGGGTCTAATATAGGATTACAAGGCACAGCATGTCTTATGGTCACATGATGGGGGGGGGGGGTCTCATATAGGACTACAAGGCACAGCATGTCTTATGGTCACATGATGGGGGGGGTCTCATATAGGACTACAAGGCACAGCATGTCTTATGGTCACATGATGGGGGGGCTCATATAGGACTACAAGGCTCAGCATTCCATATTTCTAGTCACATGGCTAAGGGGGGGTCTCGTATAGGACTACAAGGCACAGCATGTCTTATGGTCACATGATGGGGGCGGGGGTCTCATATAGGACTACAAGGCACAGCATGTCTTATTTCTGGTCACATGATGGGGGAGGGGGGTCTCATATAGGACTACAAGCCACAGCATGTTTTATTTATGGTCACATGATGGGGGGGGTCTCATATAGGACTACAAGGCACAGCCTGTCTTATTTATGGGCACATGATGGGGGGGGGCGTCTCCTATAGGTAGGGCAACTGGTGGCGAATAACCCTTAACCACTTGCCGACCGCCGCACGACTATCTACGTCAGCGGTCAGCCCCCTCACAGGCAAAGTGACGTAGGGCTACGTCACTAGCTTGTAAGGGTCTAGGGAGCGAGCGCGCGCCGCCAGAGGCGCTCTCCCGCTCCCACGTGGTCACGGACCCCCCCGCGCGTGTGACCGGCGGACCCGATGTCCGCCGGTCACTCTGCGATCGTCGGGGGAGAGGGAGAAAGTCAGGCGGCTTGTGTAAACAAGCTGCCTGTCATTCTCCCCTGTGTATGAAGGATGATCATACGGTTCTACTATGTAGAACCGTTGATCACTCTTCATACATCTGAAGCCACAGCCAATCACAGTAGAAAGCACGCCCCTAGGGACACACATAGCCCCTCCCTTTCAAAAAAAGTTAACCCCTTCACTGCCAGTGTATTTTTACAGTAACAGTGTATATGTATAGCACTGATTACTGTAGTAATGTCACTGGTAACCCGAAAAGTGGCAAAAATGTCAGTCAAGGGTCCGATCTGTCCGCCGCAATGTCGCAGTACCGCAAAAAAAAAAAAAAAAAAAAAAAAAAAAAAAAAAAAAAAAATCGCAGATCGCCGCCATTACGCGTTAAAAAAAAAAACAACAAAAATGACAAAAATCTTTCCCTTAGTTAGTAAACGCGATAACTTTTGCGCAAACCAATCAAAATACGCTTTTTGCGATTTTTTTTACCAAACATAGGTAGCATAAAACAAATTGGCTGAAAATGTTAAAAAATTTTGATTTTTACATTTTTTTGGGGGGGAATTTCATATAAAAAAATGTGAAAAATATTATTTTTGCAAAATTTACGCACTTTTTTTGTTTATAGCGCGTGATCAAAAAATAAAAAAAAAATAAAAAAAAAAATCGCACAGGTGATCAAATACCACCAAAAGAAAGCTCTGTTTGTGAGAAAAAAAGGACGCCAAATTCGTTTAGATACAGTGTCGCACGACCGCGCAATTGTCCGTTAAATTCACGCAGTGCCGAATCGCAAAATACCCCCTGGTCAGGAAGGGAGTAAAATCTTCCGGGGCTTAAGTGGTTAAGGCCTGGCTAGTAGCTCAGGACTTGAACATTTTGAGCCGTTTTAAGCCAAGCATAAATAGAATATTAGAATTGTGAAGTTCATTGAAATAAGGTATTATTCATTTTTTGCCTGGGGTGACAGTTTGTCTTGTGACCACTGTTGAGAAAATTCAAAATTTTGAGTGGTCACCAGAAAAAGAAAAATGGAAGGAAAATCTTCCAGTGGAGACACAAGGGTTTAACCCTTCCCTACTCTACACAACAAAGGCTTGGCTTTAGATATACTTTAACCACTTGCCTACTGGCCATTTTTACTCCCTTCCTGCCCCGTCCAAGTTTCAGCTGTCGCACTTTGAATGAAAATTGCGCGGTCATACAACACTGTACTCATATGACATTTTTATCATTTTTTTTCACGCAAATTAGAGCTGCGAGATTCTGAATAAAATGAGAATCACAATTTTTTTGCTTAGAATAAAGATCACGATTCTCGGCCTAACATCTTTTAAATTATACAAAAAATTGGGCTAACTTTACGGTTTAGTTTTTTTAAATTTCTTTAAGGTGCATTTTTTTCCCCCAAAAGACTGCGTTTGAAAGACTTCTGCTCAAATACAGTGTGACCTAAAAGATTTCAATGATCGCCATTTTATTCTCTAGGGTCTTTGCTTAAAAAAAATGTATATAATGTTTGGGGGTTCTAAGTAATTTTCTAGCAGGAAATACTGATTTTAACTTGTAGTGCCGGTTCACACATATGGGATGTCAGATATCACATGTGAATCGCCCCCGCACTGCTGTGCAAATCACATGCGATGTCTGTGCGTTGCTAATTAAGCCATACAGATTGTATGGCTGAATTCACATCGCATTTGGACCAAAGTCGCACAGGACCCTTTTTTTGATCCGCACCAGAATCTGATTGATTGGGTGTTCACACCAATGCAATCCGATTCCTGTCTGAGCTGACAGTTCGCACTGCGATATGCGAACTGATCTGGGGGTGTCGTTAACTTTGTATTGACACTCTCAGCAATTCGCTTATGGCAGTGTGACCTGCCTGAGAGTTGAGTACGATGCGTACAATCCCACAGTGGATTCGCAGGGTTCCTACATCGCATATATGTGAACCGACACGTAATCAACAAGTGTCAGAAAAAGGCTTGGTCTTTAAGAGGTTAAACTGCAGTCACTTAGGCCCCTTTCACACGGGCTTTCCGCTCCGGTCTATTTGTCAGTTTTTTCAGGCGGACCGGATCAGATGTTCCATGCACCTCTATGGAGCAGCGGATGTCAGAGGTGACATGTCCGCTGACACCCGCTGCTATCCGATCCGGTCTGTGAAATTCGAGCGGATGGAAAACCCTAGGTTCAAACCTCAAGGTTTGAGTAAGTGCTTGACTTTAGCTTGAAACGCGTTACCATTTATGTTCCTATCATTCCTGTGATGTGATTTTAATAATTTAAGTTACCAAGGAGTACAGCAATATTCCGGATTTTTGCATGTCCAGTTTGGCAAATAGTTAGACAACACAGGGAACGTTTACAAATCTGTATATGGAAAGCAATATATGGGACAGTAAACATGTCAAATTGTGAACGTCTCAATAAATATTACTGTCAGGTCAACAGTCACTCCAAAATATGTACCATATATACTCGAGTATAAGCCGACTTTTTCAGCATGTTTTTTTATGCTGAAAAAACCCCCCTCGGCTTATACTCCAGTAATGGTCTCACTTACCTTTTCCCCCGTCAGTGCGCATGCGCCGCCGCCACTCGGGAAAGACCGAACACGTTCGGCTATTCCCGGGCAGACGGCGCATGTGCGGTGACGTGTTGGAGCCATTTTTAAATGTAAGGCGCCTCACCGAAAGGTAAGTGAGACTCCTCCGCAGCCCCTGCATCTCCTCAGGAGATGTAGTGCTGCGGGCATGGTACAGGAGATTCCCCTGCGCCATGCCTGAACCTTCCCCTGCGCCATGCCTGAACCTTCCCCTGCGCCATGCCTGCACCATCTCCTGTACCATGCCTGCACCATCTCCTGTACCATGCCTGCACCATGCTTGCACCATCTCCTTTACCATGCCCGCAGCCCGTTTTGGGTTTCGTGGTGGTCCAGTTGGGTCCAGTAGCTGCTGCATTTCCCACCCTAGGCTTATACTCGAGTCAATAAGTTTTCCCAGTTTTCTGTGGTAAAATTAGGTGCCTCGGCTTATATTCTGGTCGGCTTATACTCAAGTATATACGGTACTCTGTGAAAACACACCACAATATCCCCATAAAACAAAACATGACAACGTCAGCGAGAAATATAACAATTCAAACACAACAAACCGAACAAATCACACAAAGTGGGGAACGTTCATCCCTCTGAACACAGCAAGCACAGACTCTCACTTACCGTAAACATTCTTAGAAGACAGCCAACGCCAAATGCTGCAATGATCCCAGACCAAAGATGGCTATTAAATGCAAAGTGCTTTATTACCACCCGTGTCATAAAGAGAAAGAAGTGAGCATTGTCTGGTGCTGGTGTATGTAAACAGCAGGGCGTGTGCGAGTCCTGGGAGAGAACTGTGCCGCCGAGTGCTGAAAGGGGATGATGAGCCCTGGGAGTAATCCGATAATACCTGGATGAAGGCAAACACTACATGACAACCTGAAGGGCAAGATATAAATCTGTCAAACTACAAAAGAGGCAGGACAGGCCTCGCTCAGCACACAGACAGACTGACAAAATAAAGACCTGACACTGAGACATGACGGGCAGAGTGTGAGAAAACTACCCGAGGTCCTCCTTCAAAGGAACATGTGAGGCCAGAAATATGACAACATGCAGGCTTTGGGTCAGTCATTCTGATCCTTGCTTAAAGGGTAATGCCACTTTCGCGGGGGGGGAAAAAAAATCAGCAAATAAAGAAAACACAATATAGCGTATTACCAGGGATTCCCAAACTACAGCCCTGCAGCTGATGCAGAACTACACATCCCATGAGGCATTGCAAAACTCTGACATTCACATACATGACTAAGGCATGATGGGAATTGTAGTTCCTGAACACCTGCAAATCCATAGTTTGGGAAACCCTGGCGTATACAATTGTGACACAAATTATATTGTAACTGAATGTTATTAAAAATTACTTTTCCTTTTCAATCTGCAGCTGTTTTATATTTTTGAAAATGCAATGCAATGCAATGCAATATGGCAGCCTGGAGCTGTTCTGTACACAGAATGTATACTGACCACACCCCAGAAACATAATTTCCTGCTTGTGTGATTGGCTTACCAATTTTCCAAGAAGTCTGCCTAAGATACAAGTCAGATTTCGGTGAGATACTCCCAATAGATACTTTTGTCATTTTTATCAATATAATTTAGATTTTTATCAATATCAAGTATCAATAGATACTTGTCATTTTTGGTGAGATACTCCCAACGTCTAAAGGGATGCAGACCCAGCAGATTCCCTCAGAGCCCTGCAGCTGCCACAGCTGATAGATAATTATGAAACCACTCCCATTAGACCCACTCAGCAAAGAGGCACAGAGAAACAAGCAATGCTTTCTTCAGAAGACCAAAAGGTAGGAATCTGCAATAGAGTTTCTTAAAATCCCTGCAATGTACAGAGATCACCCAGAGGGGATTTTTATTTTTTCTCAACTTAAGTGGAGTTATGCTTTAAAGTGATTGTAAACAATCATCTTGTAAAACAATCCATTCAGTTTAAAATAGAAATGAAAGGCAAAACATTTTAGCATAGATATAAAAACACATTATCAATAATTTTTTCCCCATTTTTTATAAGTGATCACATTCCCTCTGTTCTCAGCTGCAAAAGGGCTGGGGGAGGAGCAGCAACAGTACACTGATCTTCCCAGTGAATGGCTGTGTAGGGGGGGGGGCTGTCAGGACAAGTCTGATCATTGGAGGACAGTAGGCCGATTTTCCATCATAGCTAGAGAATTTACTACAGTGTGCTCAATGCTTAGTGTGGTCAGTTTTTAATAAGAAAAAGCAGAGGGAGTGGCAGGAACACCGAGGATTTCACACAAAGGAAGAAATACAAAGAACATGAATCTTCCTCATACAAGTACATGGTACAGCAAGCACATATCAGGAATATGAAATGTTAGGGTAACTGGCTTCAGGTGATACTCAGAGATTAAACAAATCCTCCTACATAAATTGTACCTGTTTATCTGAGAACTTCTCTACATCGAAGTGCAGAATATATAAAGCTTGTCTGAGCCGTCAGAAAGCAGGGGCCGGGGAGTTGAAATTACACACTACAGAGCTCAGTGAGAAGAGATCAGAGAGCTAATTGCAGGGAAGGGAAGGGATACCCCCCCCTGCCCTTCATACAGCCCACAGGAACAGAGAACAGAGCTGAGGCTGTCAATCAAAAGGCTGTGTGCTGGAGATCCCTCCCCGATCACCTTTCTTTCTCTTGGTGTCAGGAAAACTTGTCAGAAGTGATTCATGCTGATAGCAGAGAAGAAAACAAAAAACAGAAATGACACTAAAGCCCCGTACACACGCACCGATTGTCTGCCGAGCGATCGGCCGTCTTTTGTCCGGTGCTGTCCTGTCGGCTGAAAAGTGCTAAAGACTGCACGCGAATTTTGTCGGCCAACAACAGCTGACTGCAGAAGTGATGTCATGTGATGGTGAACTTTCCGTGTGTTTTTTCTTCTCTGAGCATGCCCAGTCTTGCTAATCTGCTGTTTGTCGGCCGAATTCTGTACTGACTGGCGAACAATCGGCCGTTCTTGTGACGGCCAACAAAAAATTTAAAGTCTGCACGCCAGATTCTGTTCGGCCGAAAATTCTCTGTCGGTTGTCGGAAGCATCATACTAACAAGCCGACAATCGGCCGATCGTTCGGCGGCCGAATATTTACGGCCGACAATCGCTAAGTGTGTACGGGACTTTAGCGCTCTGGATTGAGACAAGAACACACTATAGAGGACATGAGGAACACAAAACCAAATCTTGCAGAGGAAAAAATAAATAAAAAAAAAAAAACACACACGCACCCCCCCCCCCCCCCCCCCCAGGCGACACTCTTACAATGCCCAGGGACGTGGAAGTTTTTTTGCTTTTTTTTTTTTATACAGGTTCCTTTTATACCGATTACCAGTAGTTGACATGTAAAAGGGGAGCGGGCACACACAATTTAAAGTGGTTCTAAAGCCTCAAGGTTTTTTACCTTAACCTCCCTGGCGGTATTCCCGAGTGTGGCTTGGGGTTAATATTCAGTGCCAAAAGCGGTAACCCTGAGCCACACTCGGGAATACCCCAGAAAGAAACTCACCTTCCCCTGCGATCTCCCGCCATCCTCCCGCTGTCCTCTCACTGTGTGCTCGGGCCATTGCCGACACCTTCTTCTGGTTCCCTTCCCTGCAAGCGCCACGTCGCAGGTGGGTGGAACCAGCGGGAGATAAAAATAAAATTAAAAACAAAAGACATGATACAGTGTAATCTGTTAGGCCTCTTTCACACGGCCGTTCAGTTTTTTGGCACTTGTGTCATCCGCTCCGTATGTCCGCATATCCGCATATCATCCCATCTGTTTGCGGATGTTATACGGACATAATGTAAGTCTATGGGCATTGCGGATGTCAGCGGATGACACCGCTGACATCCGATTTTCCTTCCTTTCCGTTTTTTTTAACGGAGAAAAATAGGATTCTGTTCTGTTCCAAAAAACTGTACAGAACTGAAAGGAAGAAAATCGGGATGTCAGCGGATGGTCATCCGCCATCCCATTGCCATACATTATGTCTGTAAATCATCCGCAAAAAAATAGGATGATTTGCGGACATACGGAGCGCCCGTGTGAAAGGGCCCTAAGGATTACAACTTTGTATGCCATTTCACCTAGAGGCTTTCCCAGTACCCTGCCTGTACTTTTTGCGGTACTTTGTGCCTGGAAAATTGATAACGTCCATGGCATCCAAAAAGCGTTCTTTTAGCTCAAAAAGGCTTTTGGACGAACTGGAAAACAGCGACGATAGCGATTCGTGGTAAAATTCGTCATCAGGTACTAAAAGGGACGACAGCAACAATTCTGCGACTAAGCTCAGCAATGTGCGGACTTGGTGCTCTATTGACTGCGGTACGGATCAGGCAGCGCCCCCAACATTCCCATTTACTGGAGCACCTGGTATGAAAGTTGAGGTTGACCATGACAACCCCTTGGAGCTTCCGATGACGTCATTTCTATGACAAAACGCGTCAAGCTGTAACGCAAGCTGCCTCTTTTTGGGCCCTTTGGTGACCCGCACGCCATTTCCCCACTTCCGGGTATGGCGCGAGTATCACATACAGACACCGGAGAACAGCCGCGAGGCTGGAAAGGTCTGTAAGGGCACCAATATATTCTTTTATTGCAAGTGATTTTTTATTGCAGTGTTTTTGCAGTGGTTTTATTTGAGAGAAGTTTTTATAATAAAAGTCCGTCTATACGAAGTTGGTGCAGTGTGGGGCATGGAGATCGGATTGTCCCACTGTCGGGTTGGTGCAGTGTGGGGCATGGAGATCGGCTTGTTCCATTGTCGGGTCGGTGCAGTGTGGGGTATGGAGATCGGATTGTCCTACTGTCGGGTCGGTGCAGTGTGGGGCATGGAGATCGGATTGTCCCATTGTCGGGTCGGTGCAGGGTGGGGCATGGAGATCGGATTGTCCCATTGTCGGGTCGGTGCAGTGTGGGGCATGGAGATCGGATTGTCCCATTGTCGGGTCGGTGCAGTGTGGGGCATGGAGATCGGATTGTCCCATTGTCGGGTCGGTGCAGTGTGGGGCATGGAGATCGGATTGTCCCATTGTCGGGTCGGTGCAGTGTGGGGCATGGAGATCGGATTGTCCCATTGTCGGGTCGGTGCAGTGTGGGGCATGGAGATCGGATTGTCCCATTGTCGGGTCGGTGCAGTGTGGGGCATGGAGATCGGATTGTCCCATTGTCGGGTCGGTGCAGTGTGGGGCATGGAGATCGGATTGTCCCATTGTCGGGTCGGTGCAGTGTGGGGCATGGAGATCGGAATGTCCCACTGTCGGGTCCGTGCAGTGTGGGGCATGGAGATCAGATGGATATTTGTTAAAAGAGATCTCACCCGCTGCCCGACCCGAATGCACACTAGGACGTGTGATTCGGCTACAACTGATGCATGACGAATCCACAGCTAATCTGAACTGGAAATGACGAGGGTATGGATTTCTGATAGGGTAGGGTTTTCTGATAGAACACCGGGATGTCTACTAAACTCGTTTGGAGAGATTTAAGTGGGTTATTCCTAAGAATTACAGGCCTAAAATATAAAACAACATATTTCCATGCAAAACAATGTACCGCTTTTAGCACAAAAATTCTGACATAATCAGACCGCCAGGGAGGTTAATACATTCTATGAATTAAGGTAAAAAAAAAAAAAACTTCTGTGTCACAGACCTGCCCCCTTAATTAACCCCCTTATACTTCCCGAACCCGATCATGATCCAGCGCTGTGCACCAGAGCTGCGGCTCTCCTAGCTTTGTGCACTCGGATGCACTGGGTTTTTTGCTGGTTGAGGCTCTGAAGGAAGCAGTGCGGAAGATCTGGCAAAGTGAGTATCAGTGGGTCAGGAGTGCCATTTGCACAGACAATAACTTTGCCCTGAATGAGGAAGAGGATAGGGATTCATTAAAGTGAAGGCAAGGCAGACAGTTTCCTTTATTGTCCTTCCCAGCTACAGATTCGTACTTTCCCTTTGCTCTTCCACCACCAGGAGCGTAGGGAGGAGGCCCTGTGTAGCCTGCAAGTCATAGCATGGAGCGTACACACCTCCAGTCTCCACCCCCACGTAGCAGCAATATGTGCCTCTGACCTGGAATTGGACTTGGAGAATTGCTGAAAGCTTAGAGAAAAGCCGATTCCCTCTGGTCCTAAGAGACAGGGGTTCTGGCATGTACAGTGCGGAAAATAAGTATTTGATCAGCTGCAGATTTTGGAAGTTTGCCCACTTACTGAGAAATTAAAGATCTATAATTTTTATCATAGGTGTGTTTTAAATGATAGAGACAGAATATCAACCAAAACTCTCGATACAATTGGAGTTGCAGTTCATTAGGTGTTTGATCCCCTACAAACCAACAATAAATCTGGCTCCCACAGACTGGCTACAGTACAGTTGTGTTCAAAATTATTCAACCCCCCAATGCTGTAAAGGGTTTTAGGGAATTTAGTGTACATTTGTAATTGTATTCAGAATAAAATCCTACAAGGACTTTTTAAAGAACCATATGCAACTAAAATGACATCAATTGGTTTTGTAATACAGTAGTAAATGTTTCTTTTGTGAATTCTTCATTGACACAATTATTCAACCCCTTAAAGACTACCACTCTGAAGAACAGAGGTTCATTGAAGTGTTTTCAATCAGGTAATGAAAACACCTGTGGATGTCAGGGAGCAGCAATAAAGCCTAATAAGCACCAATTAGGCAGCTTTAAAATGACTGTGATACTCAGCTCCTTCTAGACATTTACTGGTGTGGTTACAAACATGGTGAAGTCAAGAGAATGGTCCAGGAAGACAAGAGAAGAGGTGATTACTCTTCACAGGAAGGGCAATGGCTATAAGAAGCTTGCAAAGATGTTAAACATACCAAGAGACACCATAGGAAGCATCATTCGCAAATTCAAGGCAAAGGGCACTGTTGAAACGCTACCTGGTCTTGGCAGAAAGAAGATGCTGACTTCAAGTGCTGTGCGCTACCTGAAGCGTAGAGTGGAGAAAAGTCCCTGTGTGACTGCTGAGGAACTGAGAAAAGATTTGTCAGATGTGGGTACTGAAGTTTCTGCTCAGACAATACGGCGCACACTGCGTAATGAAGGCCTCCATGCCAGAACTCCCAGGCATACCCCCTTGCTGTCTCCAAAGAATAAGAAGAGTCGACTGCAGTATGCCAAAAGTCATGTGGACAAACCACAGAAGTTTTGGGATAGTGTTCTGTGGACTGATGAAACAAAATTCGAACTGTTTGGGCCCATGGATCAATGCTATGTTTGGAGGAGGAGGAACAAGGCCTATGAAGAAAAGAACACCTTGCCTACTGTGAAGCATGGCGGGGGGTCAATCATGCTTTGGGGCTGTTTTGCTTCTGCAGGTACAGGGAAGCTTCAGCGTGTGCAAGGTACCATGAATTCTCTTCAGTACCAGGAGATATTGGATGACAATGTGATGCAGCCCGTCACAAACCTGAGGCTTGGGAGACGTTGGACCTTTCAACAGGACAATGATCCCAAGCATACCTCCAAGTCCACTAGAGCATGGTTGCAGATTAAAGGCTGGAACACTTTGGAGTGGCCATCACAGTCATCAGACTTAAATCCGATTGAGAACCTCTGGTGGGACTTAAAGAAAGCAGTTTATTTTAGTTTAGTTTATGGCAGGGTTCGACAAACCCCGGTCGCCAGGTCGCCATGGCGACCAGAAACCGCGTCCTGGCTCCTGATTTGCGGCCAGCCCACTCTCTGCAACTCCTGACTGACTGCCCGGACACGCAGCTCAGAGTGTCAGGCAGCCGATGCTTCGCTCTTCCCCCTCCCTGGTCTCCGTGTTTTCCCTGGGGCCGTGCAGTAATCTCAAGTCCGGCTGTGTGTAACATGAGAGGGGAGGGGGCGGGCCTCCTCTCCTCTGCCAGAGCAAGGTCCGGAATGGCTGCTCAGTGAGCTCTCTTCTGCTGCCCGTAGCGTCCTTATCAGGCTGGCCTTCCTCCCCCCAGAGACCACAGCGGGAGTTCAGACCTTGGAGAAGGGTGATGAGGAGGGGGACCCGGCAGCCTGTGTGCCCTTTACCTGACCTAGCAGGCAGACTGTCACAGTAACTACTATGAGGGAGGGGGGGAGAGTTCTGGTGGAGGATAGAGCACGGGGGCTGCCTGTGTGTGTGTTCATGTTTCCATGCTGTGACACACTGAGCCGCTGTTCTAATAGTGCAAAGTTGTTTAAGGTGTGCTGTGAGGTGGAGGAGGGGAGATGAGGCTGGCATGCTTTAAAATGATCTTTTTATGTCCTTTGATAAAGCCCTGTGTATTATCAACAATCACCACAGGGGGACACACAGGCAGGAAGTAGCTGCAAAGAGGCAACAGAAGATCAGCAGCGCTGGAATACTTCTTTCATCCTTTTCTGTGTTTGTTTTATTTAAAATGTCACAAAGGCTTTATTTAGATGTGCAGTTGGGTGCTGTAAAGACATGTTTTTGCCACCCACCAACAGCCACCCTTAAAGCGGAGTTCCACCCTGGATTTTTTTTTTTTTAATACCCCCGGGACAGTCAGGGCTAGTGCATTCCACAATGGCTAGCCTCTGATCTGTCCCGGGTTGCACTTACCTGTTAGGACAAATACTTACCTTGCAAACGTCTTGTCCAGCGCTGCCATCTCAGATGTGGGCAGCTTGAAGCCAGCGAGATCCTCTTCTGCGTCCTCTTCCGCCTTCTTTGGTCCCACGATGCTCTGCGCCGGCCCCGACGTCACTTCCGGGTCGCGCGCGTCATCCCTCATGCCCAGAAGCTGTTTAGAAGGGGATGACGCGCGCGACCCGGAACTGACGTCGGGGCCGGTGCAGGCGCAATGATTCCTGGAAGCTATGATGTCCAGCTCCCAGGAATCATTGCAGAGCCAGGAAGTGACGACGGGCCGCGGCCGAGGAAGGAGGAAGAAGGAAGTAAGGTAAGTATTTTTTCTTCGCTACGAGGTAAGTAAAAAAAAAAAAAATATGCGATTATCCATTTCTTTTTCAGGTGACCCGGAGCGAGAAGATGGAGGTAAGTATAAAAATAGGGTGGAACTCCACTTTAAGCTACAATAGGCAGCAGATGAGGGTATTTTACATGCCGCAGTCATGATGCATTAGCATAAAAAGGAGTTTCCCCTATAACAGGTTTTTAATGTCATTCTTTCTGGCCAGCCCATAACCTTGACGTAATGCGTTACATTGGAGTTATTGACTGACCACTCTGCTGTAAGTGAGTTAGGGGGCGCAAATTACTTGCCCTGACAACCCACGCTACCAAAAAAAAAAACTGGCTCCTAACTTTTTTAGCTGGCTCCTAGATTCATAGCAAATTTGTCGAGCCCTGGTTTATGGAGCGATTATTCGCAAATGGAAGAAATACAAAATAACCATCAAATCGCCCTCAGTCTGGAGCTCCATGCAAGATTTCGCCTCAAGAGGTAAGAATTATCATGAGAAAAGTGAGGGATCAGCCCAGAACTACACGATAGGAGCTTGAGAATGATCTCAAGGCAGTTGGGACCCCAATCACCAAACAAACCACTGGCATTACAATGCACCGCCATGGACTGAAATCCTGCAGCGCCCACAAGGTCCCCTCTTCTCAAGAAGGAACATGTACAGGCCCATCTGAAGTTTGCCAATGAACATTTAAATGATTCAGAGAAGGAATGGGAGAAAGCGCTGTGGTCAAATGAGACCAAAATGAACCTCTTTTGCATTAACTCGACTCGCCGTGCTTGGAGGAAGAAAAATGCTGACTATGACCCCTACATCCCTACAGTCAAGCATGGAGGTGGAAACATTATGCTTTGGGGATTTCTCTCTACTAAAAAGGTACAGGCCAACTTTGCCGTATTGAAGGGCCAGTGGACGGGGCCATGTATTGTAAAATCTTGGATGAGAACCTTCATCCCTCAACCAGAAAACTGAAGATGGGTCATGGATGGGTCCAGCATGACATTGACCCAAAACACAATGCCAAGGCAACAAAGGAGTGGCTCAAGGAGAAACACAAAAGGTCACGGAGTGGCTTAGCCAGTCTCCAGACCTTAATCCTATAGAAAACTTATAGGAGGAAGCTGAAACTTTGAGTTGCCAAGTGACAGCCAAGAACCCTGAAGGATTTAGAGAAGATCTGTGAAGAAGAGTGGACCAAAATCCCTTCTGAGTGTGTGCAAGCCTGGTCACCAACTACAAGAAACCTCTTACCTCTGTGTTTGCCATCAAGGGTTTCTCCACCAAATACTAAGTCATGTTTTGCTTGGGGATTAAATACTTATTTTACTCACTGAAATGTGTTTTTTCCAGATTTTTGGGTAAAATTCTCTCTCTATCATTTAAAATATACCTATTATAAAAATGATAGACCCTTCATTTCTTTGTTAAAGGACAAACTTACAAAATCTGCAGGGGGACAAATAATTATTTTCCCCACTGTATATTCACTCATCATCCAGTGATAGATGCATTGTATGCTGAAAAAGCTCCTGGACCGACCGCAGTGTAGATGTCAATATAAAACAACCTCAGACAGCTCTTTTGCAGACCACACCTACAACGCATTTCACCCCGCTCACTGAGGCTTAGTCATTGGCCTGATATGTGCCTGGACAGCCAAACACCAACAACCAGTGACATTACATGAGAGGAAACAAAATATGTTACATATATGTGTTTACAACAGCTGACCGTCCTCTCTCAGCGGAGAGCAATCGTAGGTGGCCGGCGGCAATCAGAGCCTCCGGCCACGTGAATCGGAATCCTTACTGCCGAGTGGGGGCGGGAGCATGCTGCCGGTAACAAGCGCTCGCCCCCTAGCTGCAGGCGCGCGACAGATGTAGAGCTACGTCAGTTTGCACAGGACTGCGGCGGGTACTCCTTAAAGCCGAGTTCCGGCCTCGGGGGTCAATTTTAGCTAAAAGTGAGGGCTAGTACATTCCACAATGGATAGCCTCTGATCTGTCCCGGGTCACACTTACCTGTAAGAAGAAATACTTACCTTGAAAAGTTCTTCTCCAGCGCTGCCATCTCAGGTGTGGGCAGCTGAAGCCGCAGCGTCCCTCTTCGTGTCCTCTTCCATGACATCGGAGTTCCACAACACACTGCACCGGCCCCGCTCGTCACTTCCGGGGCAGGCGTGGCATCCCTGCACAGCTTCTGGACATGCCCAGAAGCTGTATAGCAGGGAATGCCGTGCCTGCACCGGAAGTGACGAGCAGGGCCGGTGCAGGCGCATTGATTCCTGGGAGCGATGACGTTCAGCTCCCAGGAGTCATTGCAAACCGCAAGTGACGGCGCAGGCCGTGGCCACAGAGGGAGGAAGTGGAAGGAAGGCGAGTATATTTTCTTCTATAATAAGATAAGTAAACAAAAAAAATATCGGGAGCATCCATTTCTTTTTCAGGTTGCAATCCGCAAGCGGATGGCCCAAAACAGATTTCTCGATTTTGAGGCCGGAACTCCGCTTTAAGAGGTTACACAACATTTTTCGGGTTTGTGCTGCTCAGATACAGTTTAGTTCTGCTTCAACACATTAATCTGACCTACATGGTCAAAGTACAAGTTCACCTTGAAAACAATAATTAAATGTAAAAATCCTGTTTTTAGATATAACAAAATATGCAAATACTCAATAATCCAATAGGCCTGCACTGCTGACTCATACACAATGTATCACTGTTTAGTCTGACTCCGCAACACAAAAAGCCATAAACACACAGATGGGGTGTAGGAAGCGTTTTGTGAAGCAATCAAAAGCAAGCGAGCTGCCAAAACACACAAAGTGAAACTTCCAGGGTGTTATTCTAAGATCAGGGAAGTGACAGCAATATGAGACATCAAACTGGAAAATGGAAGGAAAAGCTCCGTATCTGCACCCAAGTACAGCGAAGGCAAGTTAATAATTGAATATTTACTGGCAGTACAGATAATAATAGAAAGGAGCACATATCCAACAGTATTAATAAAGGAACTACACCAAGGTGACAGGCTGTATAAAAACTAATGATAAAAGCATTCTTCCCAAAGCCACCAATAGGCTTCCTGCTTTCATTTTCATACTAGATATAGAATATACTCTCACCGGCCACTTTATTAGGTACACCTGTTCTATTGCTTGGTAACACAAATTGTTAATCAGCCAATCACATGGCAGCAACACAATGCATTTAGGCATCTAGACGTGGTAACGATGACTTTCTAAAAACCAAACAGCATCAGAATGGGGAGAAAAGGAAATTTAAGTGACTTAAAATGTGGCACAGTTGTTGGTGCCAGATGGGCTGGTCCAAATATTTCTTGGATTTTCACTCACAACCATCTCTCGGGTTTACAAAGAATGGCCTGAAGAAGAGAAAATATCCAGTGAGAGGCAGTTGTGTGGAGGAAAATGCCTTGTTGTTGTCAGAGAAAGAGCAGACTGGTTCCAGATGATAGAAAGGTCAGCGGAGAATGGGCAGACTGGTTCCAGATGATAGAAAGGTCAGCGGAGGATGGGCAGACTGGTTCCAGATGATAGAAAGGTCAGCGGAGAATGGGCAGACTGGTTCCAGATGATAGAAAGGTCAGCGGAGAATGGGCAGACTGGTTCCAGATGATAGAAAGGTCAGAGGAGGATGGGCAGACTGGTTCCAGATGATAGAAAGGTCAGAGGAGGATGGGCAGACTGGTTCCAGATGATAGAAAGGTCAGAGGAGAATGGGCAGACTGGTTCCAGATGATAGAAAGGTCAGCGGAGAATGGGCAGACTGGTTCCAGATGATAGAAAGGTCAGCGGAGAATGGGCAGACTGGTTCCAGATGATAGAAAGGTCAGCGGAGAATGGGCAGACTGGTTCCAGATGATAGAAAGGTCAGCGGAGAATGGGCAGACTGGTTCCAGATGATAGAAAGGTCAGCGGAGAATGGGCAGACTGGTTCCAGATAATAGAAAGGTCAGAGGAGAATGGGCAGACTGGTTCCAGATGATAGAAAGGGAACAGTAACTCAAATAACCACTCGTTACAACCAAAATATGCAGAATATCATCTCACAACACACAACACATGGAACCTTGAAGCAGATGGGCTACAGCAGTAGAACACAACACCGGGTGCGACTCCTGTCAGCTAAGAACAGGAAACTGAGGCTACAATTCACATAGGATCACAAAAATTGGACAATAGAAGATTGGAAAAATGTTGCCTGGTCTGATGAGTCTCCATTTCAGCTGCGACATTCAGATGGTAGGATCAGAATTTCACGTAAATAACATAAAAAGCATGGATCCATCCTGCCTTGTATCAACGGTTCAGGCTGGTGGTGGTGGTGTAATGGTGTGGGGAAAATATTCTTGGCAAACTTTGGGCCCCTTAGTACCAATTGACCATCGCCGCGACCGACCTGAGTATTGTTGCTGACCATGTCCATCCCTTTATGACTACAGTGTCCCCATCTTCTGATGGCTCCTTCCAGCAGGATAATGCACCATGTCACAAAGCTCCAATCATCTCACCACTGGTTTCTTCACCATGACAATGAGGTCACTGTACTCCAATGGCCTCCACACTCACCACATCTCATCCAATAGAACACCTTCGGGATGTGGTGGACGGGAGATTGGCATCATGGATGGGCAGCCGACAAATCTTCAGCAACTGGGTGATGCTATCATGTCACTATGGACCAAAATCTCTGAGGAATGTTCCCAACACTTTATTGAATCTATGCCACCAAGAATGAAGGCAGTTCTGAAGGTAAAAGGGGGTCCAACCCGATACTACCAAGGTGTCCCTAATAAAGTGGCCGGGGAGTGTACATTAAAGGGTCAGGCAACCCAAATCTAATATTTTCATTTTCTTTTAGCATTACTGGATAGTTATTGAGCCACCTATAGATTCACATCTCCTTGGAGCTCCAGGAGGAGTGAGAACTTTGCACTTGGGAGTCACCAGGTCTTCACAGTTATTATTCTCTTGCTGCATTTGTGTGGCAGAAAAGGAGGTGGGCTTCAACATTCACAAGTCACACATATACAGTAAAGTGACAATAGCACAATGTGAATAACGTTAACATATACAATAGGTATAAATAGAATGATGATGGACCAGTGTTGTACAATTAAGTAAAATACAAATATATATCCACAAAGTTCAAAATTGCACCAAGTGTCCCATAAAATGGTGAACCCTGAGTGATAACAAAATATTCCAAAAGAATTCAAAAAGGGTGAATGAAACAACAAAGTCCAATGGTGATCTTCACCAAGTGCTGCAAAAGCAATATAAAGCTGATGGTGATATATCCAGTGCTGTGTGATAGAGAATCCCGCCACCAACTAGCTTTCCTCCTTAAATAAGGTGGAACGCAGAGAAGACTCTGATCTTTAGATGGAAAGGAAGGAGATATCTCTAAATCACCACCCAGTGGTATAGTATGAATGGCCTCTTACCAAGACGGTGGATAAACCAGGCGCAGGATATATCCAATGGTGGATGCTCTTACAGTGGGTCGATTGCCAATGGTTGTATCCCGCTCCTACTATCGGTTCGTTCTTCTACTGACTCCCCCAGATGGACATGTGTGGGGCAAAGAACAAACGGACCATAGTGTATTATCCCCGATATACGTTTATTGAGTAAGGTAGGGCACTTACATTCGTGGATGGGAATACCAGCGACAGTAGCAATCAATACGCCGAGCTCGGCTGCAGACCGGGCTGTGCGTGACGTCTGTGGCGGCGCGACACGCCTCCTCTCTGACGACGTTTCCTCTGACAAGGCTTCTGCTGAGATAGCGTATTGATTGCTACTGTCGCTGGTATTCCCATCCATGAATGTAAGTGCCCTACCTTACTCAATAAACGTATATCGGGGATAATACACTATGGTCCGTTTGTTCTTTGCCCCACACATGTCCATCTGGGGGAGTCAGTAGAAGAACGAACCGATAGTAGGAGCGGGATACAACCATTGGCAATCGACCCACTGTAAGAGCATCCACCATTGGATATAACCTGCGCCTGGTTTATCCACCGTTTTGGTAAGAGGCCATTCATACTATACCACTGGGTGGGGATTTAGAGATATCTCCTTCCTTTCCATCTAAAGATCAGAGTCTTCTCTGCGTTCCACCTTATTTCATTTGGTAAGGAGGAAAGCTAGTTGGTGGCGGGATTCTCTATCACACAGCGCTGGATATATCACCATCAGCTTTATATTGCTTTTGCAGCACTTGGTGAAGATCACCATTGGACTTTGTTGTTTCATTCACCCTTTTGAATTCTTTTGGAATATTTTGTTATCACTCAGGGTTCACTATTTTATGGGACACTTGGTGCAATTTTGAACTTTGTGGATTTATATATTTGTATTGCACTTAATTGTACAACACTGGTCCATCAACATTCTATTTATACCTATTGTATATGTTAACGTTATTCACATTGTGCTATTGTCACTTTGGTCATTATTTAGCGCACCTTATTTTCATCATTCAATCACTAGACACTATTCAGGTAGCAGCTTATACTTGTCAGCGCACCCTCTATTTCACATCTTACACATATACAGTACATCGATGGGTGGCCAAGGTTTCTGTGCAGAGATCGCGCTCACAGCACAATGACTGAGCTGTCTAAAGCCTCGTACACACGCGTCGAAATTCGGCCGGGAATTTTCGACCGACGACCGATCTGCCGATTTTCAGGTTCTTAGTATGATGCTTCCGACAACCGACTCCGACTTTTCGGCCAAAAAAATCTGCTGTGCAGGCTATAAAATTTTGTCCTCCGTCAAAACATGTCCGATTTTCGTGCAGTCAGTAGATTTCGACAGGGAAAAATCTTATGAGCAAGACTGGACATGCTCAGAGAAGAAAGAACACAAAGAAAGCAAACCAACACATGACATCACTTCTGAAGTAGAATTCTGTCGTGCGGGAAAATTTGTGTGCAGTCTAGAGCACATTCCAACCAACAGACACCACTCTGGACAAAAGATGGACGACCAGTCAGCGGAAATTAGTTGCGTGTGTTAGAGGCTTAAGACCGCTCTCAGTCTCTACTACTGATTGGGACCTGGCCGGTCTGGCTTCTGATCATGTGATCACTGACAGCCAACCACAGTGGTCATGTGATTCGGCAGCCTTTCCTGCCCTCTGTGTCTAACAGCTCAAGTAAAGGGACACTGGGGCTGGGTGGGAAGGGCTAAATGGGTGCCCACTATCCACGATAGACTGAAGCAAAGCAGTAAGGGTTGGAACATACAAAGAATTTTGGAGGGAAGCTCCAAAATTCCAAGGTGGGTAGGAAGAGTGAAGCAGCTTCTTTTGGAATTAGGAACTCAGTGCTTAAAGAATTTGTTACCCCAACATTTCATATTCCTGTTATGTGCCTGCTGTACCATGTACATGTATAAAAAAAAAAAAAACTCTCCTGTTCTCTTTGCATTGCTCCCTTTGTGTTAAATCCCTTGTGTCTCTGCCAGTCCCTCTTCTTTCCTATTAAAAACTGACCACACTAGGCATGAGAGCATGATCAGGTCTCTAGCTATGCTGGGAAC
This sequence comes from Pelophylax lessonae, assembly GCF_965119305.1. Classification (NCBI taxonomy): domain Eukaryota; kingdom Metazoa; phylum Chordata; class Amphibia; order Anura; family Ranidae; genus Pelophylax; species Pelophylax lessonae. The sequence goes on along the minus strand of NC_138775.1, from coordinate 273,260,444 downwards.
TCAGCCTGCTCTCCTCCAATGATCAGACTTGTCCTGACAGCCCCTCCTGCACAGCCATTCACTGGAAAGATTAGAGTGCTGCTGTTTCTTCTTCTCCCCCCCCCCCACCACCGACTCCTATGCACTTATAACAATAAAAAAATAAAGAAATACATTTAAAAAACACACGTTATTAGTACCCCCCCCCCCTTTTTTTACATCCAAACACAAATGTTTTGCCTTTCATTTCAATTTTAAACTGAATAGGTTGTTTTACAAGGTGAGGGTAATAAAAGCTTATAAAAGGTAATAAAAGCTGTCATAAAAGCTTCCTCCTGCCCGTCAGCTGTCATGTACACTGAGCCGCGCATGCGCAAATCAGTGTACATTTATGGCTGCCAATCTGTGCTGCGGCGATGTGATGTCATTATGGTCTGGCCACTAAATTGGCTAAAGACAGGTAACCCGGAAGGTGAAGATGGAAGCGCTGGGGATGTGCCGGATCGATCACACCACAGCAGTGGCTTCTTTGACAGGCAAATAATGTGCTAAATATGCTGTGCATACTAGCACATTATGGCATACCTGAAGGGGGGCTCCTAAAAAGAAAAAAAGTACCGGAATTTACTACCACTTTAATGCTTTCAACATGGGACCGCAATGGTATTGGTTTAGAGTATTGATCGACCTATATCGTTTTTTTACCGCCGATACCGAAATTTTGGTCATCGGATATCGGCCGATATTTTCGGACATTAAAAAAAAAAAATATATATAAAATATATATATATTTTTTTTTTTTTTTTTTTAATGTCTACAGGTACTCTTGTGGAGGGATCTGGGGGTCTAAAAGATCCCAAACCCCTCCTCTGCACTTAAAAGCATTCAAAATGTCAAGTTTGGCTGTTTTGAATGCTGTAAGTTTTTTTAATTCGGCGCCGCCAGTACCCGGAAGTGATGTCATGACATCATTTTTGGGTAGGGATGCACCGAAATTAAATTCTTGGCCGAAGCCGAATAATAATGAAATGTTTGGCCGAAGGCCGAATACCGAACGCGTTGTTCGCACTTTTTTCATTTATTTTGCCAATTTTTTGTCCTCTCATGTCTCTCTCTCTTGTCCTCTCACTCTCTCTCTTGTCCTCTCATGTCTCTCTCACTCTCTCTCTCTCTCTCTCTCTCTCTCTCTCTCTCTCTCTCTCGTCCTCTCATGTCTCTCTCTCCCTAAATGTTACTGTAGGGAATGGGATTCAGTGCACACTGCAGCCTTGTACCATAGGGTTAATGTTAGTGACACTGTAGGGATTGGGAAGGATGCTGGGAATGGAAATCAGGAAGCATGCAGGCAGCCTTGTAAATTTTAATTGCAGATACAGGGCACTGGGCAGGTCAGGGTTAATATGGTAACATCAATTACTCAGTGACAGTCAGTCAGTGTCAGTGTGGACTCGATCAGATTATACAGTGACAGACAGTCTCTCATAGTGGTAGTAGTAGGAGGCTGGAGGTGGACTAGTAGGAGCCTGGAAAGGAGCACAGCCGCATACATACATTACTCACTCGTGCACTGCAGCCCGCCCCACACATTCAGTGAGTCTTACTCTCCTCCCTAGTTTTTTCAATGGCACATTCAGGAAGCCAATCACGCCGTGAGTAGCGGCACAGCGGAACTAATCAGGTGTGCAGGCACGCATGATTGGTTCGCTGTGCAGCTAATCACGGCGTGATTGGCTCCCTGAATGTGCCATTGAAAAAACTAGGGAGGAGAGTAAGACTCACTGAATGTGTGGGGCGGGCTGCAGTGCACGAGTGAGTAATGTATGTATGCTCACCGCTGAAGTGTCCCGGCTTCACGGAAGTCTGTGAGTCCTCCTGTCCTCCTCCGAGTCCCTTCCCCCTGCCTATGTAAATATCGTGACCTCGGCGATATGAATATTGCCTACGGCCACAGAACGATAGTCAATATCATATCGACTATTGTTCAGCCCTATTGTTCGGCTCAAAATTATTCGGCCTTTTGACTTATTCGGCCGAACACCGAAAGTGCTATCTTTTCTATTTTCGGCCGAATAATGTTCGGCCGCCGAACATTCGGTGCATCCCTACTTTTGGGTACTCTGCGGCGCCGAATTCAAAGAAATGGAGACCCAGGCAGACGGCGGCGGTGCAGATGGAGACCCAGTCAGACGGCGGCCGTGAAGGTAGGATGCCCGGGTCTCCCGTTGGGACAGGAGGCCCGGGCGAGCCTCGGAAGGCGGCGGAAGGGGGGGGGGAGGGGGGGGGACGTCCCTCCCGCTCCTTGGAATGACAGCCGAGCGGCTTCACAGCCACATCTGTTGTCATTACAAGACAGCCGACCGTCGGCTATGGACTCCGTTTTTTTTACTTGAGGACCCGATCAGAGCCGCATGCGGCTTTGATCGGGTTTTCTCTCCGGCGGCCGTGCAGGTAGAATGCCCGAGTCTCTCGGTGGGACGGGAGACCCGGGCAAGCCACGGAAGGCAGTGGGAGGGGGGGGGGGGGAACGTCCCCTCCCGCTCCTTGTAATGACAGCCGAGCGGCTTCACAGCCACATCAGTTGTTCATTACAAGACAGCCGACCGTCGGCTATGGACACCGGTACCGGGGTGATGCCTCTAGCTGCAGGCATCACTCCGGTACAAGCACTTTCCCGAAATATCGGTAAATCAAAAAGGCTGATTCCGATATATCGGGCAAAGTGCATATTGGCCCTCGATATATCGGCTTTGCCGATAATCGGTCGATCTCTAGTTTAGAGCCTATCAGATCATGCAGCAAAGTAAGAATTTATGTCAGGTCTTAGTTCAGGGACAGTGTTAGGCATGAATGTTCAGTGTTTTAGGTGTTGAAGTAGAACTATGGGATCCCATCTCAAATACTCTACGTCACAAGAAATAAAATCTATGCATTGACTTCTCCGATTTATTAGTAGATTTTCACCGTCTGGACCTGAATCTTCTTCCAAAGAGGACAATAATACTTTTTCACTTTTCATTTCCCTTTCTGACAGCCTGTGGCTAGCTTTTAACTTCCAGAGAAAGAGCATTACTCCAACAAAAAGGAATCCACAGCTAAGACTCAACTGAGGAACGCTTTTCTAAAGATCATAAAGGAACATGAAGATAGCCTTCAGTTTTAGGTCAATGTATATTAGGAGGAAAACAATCTTGCCTAGACATTTTCAACAAAACTGGTTTAAAATAAAAAATAATCTAAACATGAGGATGCAGTTGGAGTGTTGTAACTTCTAGTACCTGAAATAGTCTTGCCATCGATCCCTTTGTCACCATGGAGCTTGAATTCTGGCCCAGGCTGTAACATGGCAAGGCTGACAGAGGGCATAATGGATAACGGTTGAGAGTCAAGACCCAAATGTAATTAGAAACGACATGACCAACAAAAGGTCAGTCCTCCTCAGACACTATTCAGGATCTGACAGACTTTAAAGGGGACCTGAACTCTGTAAGCTGTGCCCAAAGAAAAAAAAAAACACAGGCAAGAGGCAAATAACTAGTCACCAGTATTGCCGGGTCTCCATGCATCTGATCTTCTCCCCATTACTGAATTACCATGTCTCCTTCTGCATCCTCTTTGTGTAGGTGATCATCTTGGTACAGAAGCAGGTCTTTGGTCTGTCACTGGCTTCGATTGACAGCAGCAGGAGCCAATGGCTGCAAACCTCGTGAGACCAGAAGAAAAGCCTCGTACACACGCAACGATTGTTGGCCGACCGATCGGCCGTCTTTTTCCAGTGTTGTTGTGTTGGTTGGAATGTGCTCTAGACTGCACACAAATTTTCTCGGCCAACAACAACCAACTTCAGAAGTGATGTCATGTGCTGGTTTACTTTCCGTGTGTTTTTTCTTCTCTGAGCATGCCCAGTCTTGATCATCTGATTTTTGTCTGCCGAAATCTGTACTGACAGACGAACAATCGGCCGTTCTGTTGATGGCCAACAAAAATTTTTATAGCCTGCACACCAGATTTTGTTCGGCCGAAATGTCGCAGTCGGTTGTCGGAAGCATCATACTAACAAGCCGACAATCGGCCGATCGGATGTTGGCCGAAAATTCACGGCCAACAATCGTTGCGTGTGTATGAGGCTTAAGGGGAAAGAAGAGCTGCAGACGGGGCACATTGCTTGATCCAATGAGGGCTCATATAGGTGTTGGGAGGGAAGGATACTACTACCTAAACATTTTTAACATTAATGCAATTGCAAGGAATGCATTAAGGTAAAAAAAGTTTAGACTTTATAACTACTTTAAATCTTTAGGGCTCTTTCACAAGGACGTTTTGATCAGATCCGCCTGTCAGTATTTTAGGCGGATCTGATCGGATGCCCCATTCAGCCCTATGGAGCGGCGGATGTCAGCGGTGACATGTCCGCTGACACCCGCTGCCATTCGCATCCGATCCTGTCCGTGAAATCCGGACGGATGGAAACCCTATTTTCCATCCGTCCTGGGGATCGGATTGGATGAGAGCGGACAGGCGGCCCGCTCTCATCAGATTCCCCATAGAAAGCAGCGGGGGCTGTGACACCTCCCTCTCTGCACATAGAGCGGATACGGAGCTGTCATCCGCCGGCTAGGCGGGGATCGGCAGATCGATCCCCGCTGAGCAGACCACGGTCCGCAACGGATTGCAGACCGTGTGAAAGGGGCCTTAGTCTTGAAAGGGCCTCTTTAACTGCTTCCGGACTGCCCGCCGCATATATACTGCAGCAGACTGGTCCTCCTGTGTGAACCGACATAGGGCTACGTCGGTTGTGCGCCTGCAGCAGCGCGCTCTGCCCCCACTCAGCAGCGGGGACACCGATGCACGGGGCAGGCGGCTCCGATTGCTGCCTGGCACCCGCGATCGCTGCCCGCTGAGAGAAAAGAATGGTCAGCTGTTGTAAACACAGCTGACTGTTCTTCTCTCTGGAAGGATCACAGAGTGCCTGTGATCCTTCTATATAGGATCATATGTCTCTATGGTCATTCCATAAGCCCCGCCACCATACAGTTAGAATCACTCCTCTAGGCTCACATTTAAACCATTGATCGCCCACAATCTTAACCCTTTCCCTGCCAGTGTCATTATTACAGTAACAGTGCATATTTTTAGCTCTGATTACTGTCAAAAAAGTGTCAGTTAGGGGTCCGATCTACCCGCCGCAATGTCGCAGTCCTGCAAAAAAAATCTCAGATCACCGCCATTACTAGTAAAACAAAAAAAATATATAATATATATATATATATATATACACACATATATAAACACAATAAAAATGACATAAATCTTTCCCGTAGTTAGTAGACGTGATAACTTTTGCGCAAACCAATCAAAATACGCTTATTGCTAATTTCTTTACCAAAAATATGTAGCAGAAAACAAATTGGCCTAAGATGTTAAAAAATGTTGATTTTTACATTTTTTTTTGGGGAATGTTATATAGCAGAAAGTGAAAAATAGTTTTTTTTTTTTTTTCAGAATTGTCGGTCTTTTTTTGTTTATAGCACCAAAAAAAAAAAATAAAAAAAATCGCACAGGTGATCAAATACCACCAAAAGAAAGCTCTATTTGTGGGGAAACAAAGGACAGCAATATTATTTGGGTACAGCGTCGCACGACCGCGCAATTGTCCGTTAAAGTATCGCAGAACCGAATCGCAAAAAATGGCCTGGTCATTAAGGGAGAAAATCTTCCGGTCCAGAAGTGGTTAAGGAACAAATACATTGACAGAAAACAGATTTGTTTCTCTTACCACAAACAAGCTACACTGCCAAGAAAAGACAGAATCTTTCCTGAAGGAACAGAGCTCTACAAAAATAAACATCAAGGAAGATAAAAGAACCTTTGGCCAGAACAGCTTTCATTTTCAGGATTCGCAACAAGAAACCAAAAAAAAAAAAAAGCACCATACCATCCACAATTTACTACTGGGAAAGGTCCATCTGTTACCTGGCAAAACCAAGGTTCCCACCTAGGGCTGAATGCCATTGTCCCAGAGAGTAACTCTAGTCCCGGAACAGACACTGCTCCTGCCTGTGACACGTAGCAGTCACTGTGACAGTTCCCCTTTAACTGCCGCCATCGTCTGGACAGTATGCATGGTTTTAATTCCTTTTACGTTATTTTCCCCCCCCAGTTTGGCATTTAAAAACATGCTTGGCAGGACATGGAGATAAATAAATATGTTTTGACAGCTCAGCATTTGATTAAAGCTATCTGTAATTGGTTTAATATGTGCAGCGTGGATTTAAAAGTCATGTTAACTGCATACTAATCCCTCTTTAAATCCTGGAGAATTCACATGAATGATTCTGAAAAGTGGATTAATTATGAAAAGGCGGCAGATGTGCTGGTGTACAGATGTTAACTAATCTTGCCTTGAAAAAGAAAAAAACAAATACATAAACACACCACAAATGTGTACTGCAAATGTGACAACTGAATGAAAATCAAAAGCATCCACTGCAGCGCTGCTTGCTCCTCCACAGCTGTGTTGGTGATCCAGGGTGGTGTTGATGCCCAGGCACCTGCACAGTACAGCAAGTCTTTATACCTGGTAACGCCAGATTATATTAGGGTAAGTATAGGTGGGACCTGGGGGGGGCATTGCAAAGACGCCCACTTTGCCTTGCATTGGCAATAGGACAGTGTCTCTTTAACCACTTAAGCCCCGGAAGATTTTACCCCCTTCCTGACCAGGGCCTATTTTGCGATTCGGCACTGCGTGACTTTAACGGACAATTGCGCGGTCGTGCGACGCTGTACCTAAACGAATTTGACGTCCTTTTTTTCCCCACAAACAGAGCTTTCTTTTGGTGGTATTTGATCACCTGTGCGATTTATACAATAAACAAAAAAAGAGCGACAATTTTGCAAAAATAACAATATTTTTCACATTTTTTTTATATGAAATTCCCCAAAAAAAAAAATGTAAAAATCAAAATTTAACATTTTAGGCCAATTTGTTTTATGCTACATATTTTTGGTAAAAAAAAAAAAAATAAATTGCAAAAAGCGTATTTTGGTTGGTTTGCGCAAAAGTTATCGCGTTTACTAACAAAGGGAAAGATTTTTGTCATCACCCCAGTACCATTTCTTAGAGTCGGCAGTCGGCTTTCTGAAGATAACAACCGATGCAGCTCAGGAGCCGCTCGGCCGTTATCCTAGTGAGCAGGAGGGGATGTGTCCCCCCCCCCCTCCCTGGGTCTCCCATCCCCTGAGTGACCCAAGCAATCAGCGGGCACATCCACCGGCGGAATCCGCATTCGTTCGGGACCTCTAACCAGCCAGCCGAATGCGGATTCCGCTTAGATCGGGTCTCCGATCATGTAACCCAGAAGCGACATCACAACATCACTTCCAGTTTACTCGGAACGGTATAGATCACATCACATGCTGCCACCCTTCGCAAGCCTCTAGGACAGTGATTTCCAAACTGTGGCCAGTGGACCAGATGTGGCCTTTTGCTAGCCATTATCTGGTCCTTAAGTGACTGTTCCTCCCACTGACACCATTGATGGGGCACTATTCCACCCACTGACACCATTAATGAAGCACTATTCCTCCCACTGACACCAATGATGGGACACTATTCCACCCACTGACACCATTGATGAAGCACTATTCCTCCCACTGACACCAATGATGGGACACTATTCCTCCCACTGACACCAATGATGGGACACTATTCCTCCCACTGACACCAATGATGGGACACTATTCCTCCCACTGACACCATTGATGGAGCACTATTCCTCCCACTGACACCATTGATGGGGCACTATTCCTCCCACTGACACCAATGATGGGGAACTATTCCTCCCACTGATACCAATGATGGGGCACGATTCCTCCCACTGATACCAATGATGGGGCACTATTCCTCCCACTGATACCAGTGATGGGACACTATTCCTCCCACTGATACCAGTGATGGGACACTATTCCTCCCACTGAAACCAGTGATGGGACACTATTCCTCCCACTGAAACCAGTGATGGGACACTATTCCTCCCACTGAAACCAGTGATGGGACACTATTCCTCCCACTGATACCAGTGATGGGACACTATTCCTCCCACTGATACCAGTGATGGGACACTATTCCTCCCACTGATACCAGTGATGGGACACTATTCCTCCCACTGATACCAGTGATGGGACACTATTCCTCCCACTGATACCAGTGATGGGACACTATTCCTCCCACTGATACCAGTGATGGGACACTATTCCTCCCACTGATACCAATGATGGGACACTATTCCTCCCACTGACACCAATGATGGGACACTATTCCTCCCACTGACAGGAATGATGGGGCACTATTCCTCCCACTGACAGGAATGATGGGGCACTATTCCTCCCACTGACAGGAATGATGGGGCACTATTCCTCCCACTGACAGGAATGATGGGGCACTAGTCCTCCCACTGACAGGAATGATGGGGCACTAGTCCTCCCACTGACAGGAATGATGGGACACTAGTCCTCCCACTGACAGGAATGATGGGACACTAGTCCTCCCACTGACGGGACACTAGTCCTCCCACTGACGGGACACTAGTCCTCCCACTGACGGGACACTAGTCCTCCCACTGACGGGACACTAGTCCTCCCACTGACGGGACACTAGTCCTCCCACTGACGGGACACTAGTCCTCCCACTGACGGGACACTAGTCCTCCCACTGACGGGACACTAGTCCTCCCACTGACGGGACACTAGTCCTCCCACTGACGGGACACTAGTCCTCCCACTGACGGGACACTAGTCCTCCCACTGACGGGACACTAGTCCTCCCACTGACGGGACACTAGTCCTCCCACTGACGGGACACTAGTCCTCCCACTGACGGGACACTAGTCCTCCCACTGACGGGACACTAGTCCTCCCACTGACGGGACACTAGTCCTCCCACTGACGGGACACTAGTCCTCCCACTGACGGGACACTAGTCCTCCCACTGACGGGACACTAGTCCTCCCACTGACGGGACACTAGTCCTCCCACTGACGGGACACTAGTCCTCCCACTGACGGGACACTAGTCCTCCCACTGACGGGACACTAGTCCTCCCACTGACACTAATGATAGGGCACTGTTCCTCCCACTGACACCAATGATGATGCAACTAATACTTCTCCCACTGACCCCAAAGCCTGAGACACTGTTTACTGCCAATGATGCTGGGACATTTTCTACCCCCACTGGCACAATCCAGCCCTCTAAAGTCCAAAGCACAGTAAACGGGATCCTTCTTTAGAAAGTTTGGAGATTCCTGCTCCAAGGTAAAGTAGTGGGCTCCCACCGCACTGGTTCCTCCGAGGTCCATTTTACTCTCTTTCCAATCATCAGAAATGCACCTTGCCAATTCTAGATGCTACATGATTGCCGAGTTCAAGATAGGATGACAAGGATGGAAGCAGCCATTCCCAAATTCTTGCACTGGGATCCAGGGAAGCGACTCAGAGAATAGGTTTAGCTTCACCGCCCTAGAACTAGTATGAGGCCATGAGTCAGGGAAAAGCTGCTTCCTGACATAATAACGATTCATCTACAAAAGCAGCTAAAGCCCAACATCAAAACCACACACTGTGAATTGCAAATGGATGCTTCCATAAAAGCCTAATTACAAAAAAGTTAGACTTTGCACAATAATTTGTACATGCATTGCCCGCATTTGAGTTAGTGTGCGTGGACATACTTTTTTTTTTTTTAATTTTGAGTTGCGCTGGTGTGGGTTTTTTTCCCCACAGCAGAAGCCAAAAGACTTTATTTTGTTTTTCTAAGTGCCGGTTCACACTGTTCCGACTTGTCAGGCGACTTGGTCGCCTGACAAGTAGCGCTCCATGCTGTGCAATGAAACGGTTCTAATAGGAGCGACACAAGATGGCTTGAGCGGTTGCGGTATACAGGCAGTAATCGGTGGCAGTCCGTACTTCCTGATCGCGGGGACACTGTGATGCCGATCCGTCGTCACTTCCGGGATGTGTGATTACGTCATGGTGCCGGCGACGCGTTCTCGGAGCATGCGCTCCTTCCTCAGGCCGAATCCGAGAACGCGTCGCCATGACGTAATCACACATCCCGGAAGTGACGACGGATCGGCATCACAGTGTCCCCGCGATCAGGAAGTACGGACTGCCACCGATTACTGCCTGTATACCGCAACCGCTCAAGCCATCCTGATCAAAACACCGGAGTGAATGTCTATGATGCTTTTTACACTATTATCTTTGTGAGTAACTTTCCTTTGGTTCTTTTAATAAATCTCAAGATTCTGCACTTAGAGTGGCGCCTGTATTTTTCTTCCAGGTAGGCAGGTAAAAACGCCCTCTGGTCCATTGGATTGCACAAACCTTCAGATTAAATCCACCTGAAAAACTGACAGGCGGACCTGATCGGATGGCCCGTGTCAAAAGGCCTTTACTGTATATGGCCAGATAAACTCTTTCTAGCTATGCCAAGTGCAGGCCAGTCTCCTCCTATACCTGCCTATTAGCCCTTTACTGTAAGGCTCCATGTACACGGGACGTTGTTAAAAGTCCCTTTGAATGCTGGAATTTTTAGGATGTTTGAAACATCCGTTCGGTCGCGTTTGTACCGGCGTTTAGCGGCGTTTGCGTTTAGAAGCATTCCTAGAGGTCAAAAAAATTATTCCCCTTTAAAATGGAAAAACGCGAACGCTAAATGCGGGTCATCGCGTTCAGACGCGTTTGAAACGCCGGGGAACACACGTTCGAACGCAAATAATTGCGTTCTAAAAAAAGTCCCTGAACGCAACTGCCTGCAAATGACTGTAAACAACCTGGTGTACATGGACAGATAAGATAAAATGTAGATGGGTTCAGGGGCTTCTGAAAAAAACGCCCAACTGCTCCTAAACGGCCATTTCCAGCGTCCTGTGTACATGGACCCTAACTGTAGCCTCAATGGTTAATAGGAAGGTGCCACAGAGGGTCCAAATAAAAACTAGCGACGCAGGAAAATCTCCAAATGTCAAATAACTACAAACTCTCCCACAGTAACTCCACTGCAAGGACTTTTAACAGCATTATGTCAAAAGTGAAAGCCTCCTGTCTGCAAAGACAGGGACGAGCCAACGTGCCACAGTACTATTCAAGGTTAAAATTTCACTATGTAAGCAGCAACCTTCAATTCAAGACAGGACAAAGGAAGCAAATCTCAGCATAAACCGCATGGCAGAAAACTCCAATGCCAAGGTTAGAAGCAAAGACTTGATGCCATCAGTGTAAAATCTCAGCATGATCAATAGAGGACTGTCATATCTCAGCATACACAGCCTTATATAGAATTGTTATTTCACTGCATGCGCCTTAAAGTAAACCTGTAAGCTCTGAAATATAGGGGCTGACATTGCTTTTACTTCAAAGTGGAGTTCCACCCAAAAGTGGAACTTCCATTTTAGGTCGTAATAACCCCCCCGACATGCCACATTTGGCATGTCATTTTTTTGGGGGGGAGCGGGTACCTAGTTTTGACAGGTACCCGTTCCCACTTCCGCTCGGAGCCCTGAACGGAAGTTCTCCTCTCCCCCTCCCTCCCTGCAATCTTCTGGGACATGTCAGAGGTCACAGAAGATTGCCGGCCAATCAAGACGCGCATGCGCAGTGCATACCCGGCAAACTGTCACAGCCAGGTGCCCACACCAGTGATGGCGGCACCGCCGAGACCAGAGGGAAGAGGATCGAGGCTTCGAGCGGCCGCATCGCTGGACCGTGGAACAGGTGAGTGAAAAGACTGGAACTCTGCTTTAAAAAAACAAAAACTCGCCAGTTTAATGCTGCTCTAATTCTCCCTGTATACTTTATTTTTTTTTTAATAAATTGCTTCCTAAACCTAGTTTTTCTATGCGGTTACATGGCCGCAAACCCCTGGCGCTTCTCTGTACTGTGGAGGATCTGACAACGTTGCTGGATCCTCTGTAGTCGTGTCGTCATTCCGCCAGCCTCCATAGCTCCCAGGGTTGTCAAGGAGTTGTCGGTCTGGAGAAGGGCTTCCTCCCACCAACTGCAGAGAGAGAGAGGAATGAGCCAGAGCTTTGCAGTCACATGACCACATAGAAAAATTTAAAAAGGAAGCGAATATTGTGATAGTATTGCAATGCCTTTCCTGCTACTTTACAGGTGCAGATTTCAATGTAATCCACAACTCACTACCACACCTGGAACAAGCAAGAGCAGAGTTTGAGTTTAGTAGATGTATGCTTGAGGTCTTAAAGGGGCATCAAATACTAGTAGTGCATTATGTACAGAGTGCAGAGTTCAGGGGTGTGCTATGTGCAGAGTTCGGGAGAGTGTGCTGCACGTACAGTGCAGAGTTCGAGAGTGTGCTGCGCTACATATACAGTGCAGAGTTCAGGGGTGCGCTACATATACAGTGCAGAGTTCAGGGGTGCGCTACATATACAGTGCAGAGTTCAGGGGTGCGCTACATATACAGTGCAGAGTTCAGGGGTGCGCTTCATATACAGCGCAGAGTTCAGGGGTGCGCTTCATATACAGCGCAGAGTTCAGGGGTGCGCTACATATACAGTGCAGAGTACAGGGGTGCGCTACATATACAGTGCAGAGTACAGGGCTGCGCTACATATACAGTGCAGAGTACAGGGGTGCACTACATATACAGTGCAGAGTACAGGGGTGCGCTACATATACAGTGCAGAGTACAGGGCTGCGCTACATATACAGTGCAGAGTACAGGGGTGCACTACATATACAGTGCAGAGTACAGGAGTGTGCTACATATACAATGCAGAGTTCAGGGGTGCGTTACATATACAGTGCAGAGTTCAGGAGTGTGCTACATATACAATGCAGAGTTCAGGGGTGCGTTACATATACAGTGCAGAGTTCAGGAGTGTGCTACATATACAATGCAGAGTTCAGGGGTGCGTTACATATACAGTGCAGAGTTTAGCCTTCTTCCACAGCTGCTTAGTTCTGCATCCCCCATCCACATCTCATTTTCACTTTTTACCCCCATCCACGTCTCACTAGTACCTCCCCTCACACTGTAGATGGCTTCGCCTCTCTCTCTTGCAGGGAGATCATCCAGTGGGGGTGTCAGCATTTGCACTGCACCCCAGGCACCGGCATCTCCTTTGTCCCCATACTGCACCTAGAAAACACAGGAAGCCAAACCTCTGTTTATGAATGATAGTGATGAGCAGGGAGCAGAGGTCCTGAGTCACCCGCTGTGTGCCCTGCGGGCACGGTCCCTGCGGCTGGGACTCGGGGGCACGGTCCCCGCGGCTGGGACTCGGGGGCACGGTCCCCGCGGCTGGGACTCGGGGGCACGGTCCCCGTGGCTGGGACTCGGGGGCACGGTCCCCAGCACAGCTCTACCCAAAACTTTAAGTAATATATATGCATTCGTATTACGTCCGCACACACCTACACAGGTTGAACTGGATGGACTGTTGTCTTTATTCAACCTCAACTACTATGTATTCATACAGGTTTAGTGTGTCACACAGTCGGGTCGCTTTTAACTAGACTTTCAGTAATCTCATATCCAAGGGTGGGCACCTTATAGCGAACAAATGTACGGGAGATACCATAGTAAATCCGGTTCTTAATGGCAAAGGGCTCTAAGGCTGTCTTCCTAAACCTGGCTCTGCTACCTGGAAAGCCTAACAAGAGAAAAGGAAACCTGTTCCACATCTGTGACTAGATAATGATAATCCTATCAGGATGGTGGTGTACTTTAAGCAACACCTGGCAAACTACCAGAGGTTCTAGGGGTTACTTGAGTTGTGGCTGATTAATCTCCTATCTGATGGTGCCTACATACTTCTGGGTCCAACGCCCCTTTGCATAGCAAGCAACATGACAAGTGATCTTTTTAGCTTTCTACAAAGAGGGAATTGTTCCCACCGACCCCTCAATGAATAGATTATAGCCAGGAATACTTTCACTCACCGCCAGCAGGGAACTCTCCACTGAACCCCGTTGAGCAGGCGGATGACAGGTCCATGTCCGCTCCCCCTGCAGAGCAGACACGGACACAACCTGCTTTCCTGTATGGGCCGTCGGATGTAAACAGACCGCCTGTCTGTTTACATCAGACTGTCATCTGATCCAAAACGGAGGGAGAGCAATGGATGGTCCAATTAGGACAATGCAATAAAAAAAAAAAAAGTCACGCAACTAGTTTACTCGTGATCTACATCCACCCTAGAGCCTAGTACACAAGGGCGGAATGTCAGCTGACATTTGGCCCATGTGTATGGCAGCCGGTCCAATAGAAGCCATTTGGCCAGCTTCTGTTGGACGAGCATGTGCTGGAAAACAAGCAGCGGACCAGCTCCCGATCAGCGCTCTCAGCCAATGGCAGAGAGCGCTGACCAGAGTGTTGGCAGAGAGCGCTGACCAGAGTGTTCTGGTGGGGAGCCGTCTCCCTGTCAGAACACATAAGAACAGCACTATACTTACATCATATTGTTAGTACAGTGGCTCTGATTGGAGCAGTCATTTTTTTTTTCGTTAAAAAAAAAAAAACTAGTGGTGTGTACTAGACCTAGGGACCCTTTCACATGGGGCAGGCTCCGTTTAGTTCAGCAGGGAATCTGTCCATCAGCGGACAGATCCCCTGCTGATCAGAGCAGAGCAGGCAGACGACAAGTCTGTGTCAGCTCAGTTTATGCACAGCAGACACAAACTGAGCCCACTGTGCTCTATGAGCGTCGGGATGTAAACAGACTCCTGCACGACTGCCCTCTGATCTGATCCACCTAGGCGGAGGGGGGCGGATCCCCTTAAATTTTTAGCGGACTGGATTGGAGGTAGGTGAGTCCGGTCACACAAGCCAGTTCATAGGGGTAAATGGCGGGCCTGATTAGGTCCGACTGAAAAACTGACAGGCCAACCTAATCTGACCCTTTGCGTTAAAAAGGGGTCTAAGGTTTCTTGCACACTGCTGCCTAAAAAATGCAGCGTTTTAAGGCATACAGGCGTTTTTAGGCATACAGGCCTTCTTAGGCATACAGGCGTTTTTGTTTTGTTTTTTACTGATGTAAATGCAGACCATTGTTTTCAATGTGCTTATACACACAGACTTGTAAGTCCCGGTTCACACTACCGCGACTTGTCAGGCGACTTGGCAGCCTGACAAGTCGCGGTCCATTCAGTGCTATGGGAACCGTTCTAATAGGAGCGACTCAAGTTGCTCCGACTTATGCCTCGTACACACGCATCGATTATTGGCCGGGAATCTTTGGCCAACGTCCGATCGGCTAATTATCGGCTTGTTAGTATGATGCTTTCGACAACCGACTCCGACTTTTCGGCCGAATAAAATCTGGTGTGCAGGCTATAAAATGTTTGTTGGCCGTCAACACAACGGCCGATTTTCCGTCAGTCAGTACAGATTTCGGCAGACAAAAATCAGATGAGCAAGACTGGGCATGCTCAGAGAAGAAAAAACACACGGAAAGTAAACCAGCACATGACATCACTTCTGAAGAAGATTTTTGTTGGCCGAGAAAATTCGTGTGCAGTCTAGGCACATTCCAACCAACACAACTACACTGGACAAAAGACGGCCGATCGGTCGGCCGATAATCGTTGCGTGTGTACGAGGCATTAGAAAATAGTTCCTGCACTACTTTTGACCAAAGTCGGAGCGACTTGCATTTACTTCCATTATGTGAAGTCCGTGCAAGTCACGGCGACTTCACTAGTCGCCCCCGAAGTCGGATCGCCATAGTGAGAACCGACACTAAACGCACTGCATATAGATCAGTAAAAAAAAAAAAATACAGAAATTTGGATCGCCAGTCAATATTTTTACGTGTACAAGCGCAATTACATGCATTCGTCATACTCCCTTGATTGAATTAAGAATTTTTACGTGTGTCTACGCATATGCGCATGTACTATACACCCCAAACGGCTTTTTTCTGCCAGGAATGTCTAGCACAGTACAGTGTGCAAATAACCTGTATTTCACTTATGTCTTGATGTTGGATGAATCACCTTTTGGCTTCTTATGTCTCATGTGGGTTCCAGATACGAATCCTCCCTACCTACTTATGTCTCACCAATCACAGCCATTATGAAGCCAGGCCAAAGCATCCAACCCCTTATGGTACAGCTTCCATATTGGTAAACGAATAAAAGGATGCTATGGTTGAACAAGACCTCGGCCATACCATTCCTATTCCTGGGAATATAAACATATTTAGAATTTTTAGGCTTCGGGCTCAATAAGAGCCGGTTCACACTGGGGCGACTTGTCAGGCGCTCCATTCAGTGCAATGGAACTGTTCTAATCAGAGTGACTCCAGTCGCTCCGACTTAGAAAAAGGTTCCTGCACTATTTGGGGGCGACTTTGGAGCAAATTGCATTGACTTCTATTAAAGAAGTCGCTTGCAAGCCATGCTGAAGTCGCGCTGCAGGGGACGGCTTCAGATTTGGGCGGCTTTGAAGTCACGAGAGTGTGAACCGGCTCTAATAATTGTTAGATATTTATTATATTTTAAAAGAGTCTAAGGCTACATTCACACCTGAGCATAGAATTTTTGCGCGTTTTTACCGCGATTTACAGGCGATTTTTGTGCAGGCGTTTTTAGATTGAATAGAGACCAATGGAAAACGCCTGTAATCTGCCCAAAAAGAAGCTCATGTACGTTTTTGAGCGTTGGGCGTTTTGCTTACAGCGTCAAAACGCTCAGATGTGAGCAGGGGCCATTGAAATGAATAGGATTTGTCTTGTTGGGTGTTTTGAGAGCTGATCCTAGAGCAGAAAAACTCCCCAAAAACGCCCCAAAATGCCTAGATGTGAACGGAGCCTAAGGCTTCATTCACATGTCAGTGTATTGATCGCGGGCAGAATCACCGCGATTCTGCCCGCGATCCGGAAATCATTGCAAATCGCGGGACGCCTGTGCGTTGCCCGTGATTTGCAATAGCACCCCAAACGCTGTGCAATGTTGCCGCGATTTGCGCCTGCTGAATCGCGGTAACATCGCGCAAAAAAAATCGTGGGACGCATGACGCCCAAAAAAAAGGTACGGGAGCTTCTTTGGGGCCTCATGCGTCCCGTGATTTTTTTTGCGCGATGTTACCGCTAATCGACAGGCGCAAATCGCGGCAACATTGCACAGCGTTTGGGGTGCTATTGCAAATCACGGGCAACGCACAGGCGTCCCGCGATTTGCAATGATTTCCGGATCGCGGGCAGAATCTCGGTGATTCTGCCCACGATCGATACACTGACATGTGAATGAAGCCTAAATAAGCCGAAGAGAAAACAAAAAAATGAAGTTTGCTAGCAGATGTAGAAAACAAAACTTAAAGGGCTGGGTGACAAACCAAAGATTGTACTAATTAATTAAAGACTACAAGCGATGAGATCGGAGGACAAACAAGTATCTGCTTGTGTTCAGTCTATCACAAAGAAGGCGTTCACCCTTTCAATGCCAGCCAAGCAAAGCTGACAATCACGCATCTAGTTTTAGGTACAATGCGAGTTAGATCCAGACAACCCAAGCCTGCAAAAAACCCAAAATATCCCCACAGTATACAAATACTGGATGACAATAACAGACAATGACATCTCCAACTAGCAAGAGGTGCGCATAGTGATGACAACACTAGAGGCTTACACAGGTGGCAAGGTACCCTGAATCTGCAGCCAGGACAATAAATCCTTAAAGCGTAACTCCTCTTTTGTTGAGAAAAAAACATTCCCCTCTGGGTGATCTCTGTACATTGCAAGGATTTTAACAAACTTTGTTGCAGATTCCTAACTTTTGTTATTCTGAAGAAATCATTGTTTGTGCCTCTGTGCTGAGTGGATCAAATGGGAGTGGTTTCATAATTATCAATCAGCTGTGGCAGCTGCAGAGCCATAATGAGGAAATCTGCTGGGTCTGCATCCCTTTAGACGTGTTCCTATTGGGAGTATCTCACCAAAAATGACATTTTTGTTGCAGGGGATGCCTGAAATCTGACTTGTATCTTAGTGCAGACTTCTGGGAAAATTGGTGAGCCAATCACACAGGCAGGAAATTATGTTTCTGGGGTGTGGTCAGTATACATTCTGTGTACAGAACACCTCCAGGCGGCCATATTGTATTGCATTTTCAGAAAATTACAACAGCTGCAGATTGAAAGTTCCACCCATTTTAGTAACTTTAGATGTATGTAATCCCCTTTAAAACTACTTTTACCAATGGAAACTTTTTTTTTTGCTAGGAAATACCTTATTTTCTTGTTTATTCATCCTCTCCTCACTTCCGGGTCCGGCCGCCGATCATGTCATTCGGCGATTCGCAGGGGGTGCTGGGATGTATCTCATGGCGTGAAATCTCACATTATTACACAGGAATCCTGAGCTGTACTGTTTGTATTGAGGCCGTGCTCTGCCCCGCCTCCTCTCAGTGAGCTGTACTGTATGTATTGGATTGAGGCCGTGCTCTGCCCCGCCTCCGCCCCGCCTCCTCTCAGTGAGCGAGGACTGAAAGCATTATATCCTCACTGAGCTCACTGAGAGGATGCGGGGCGGAGGCGGGGCAGAGCACGGCCTCAATCCAATACATACAGTACAGCTCACAGAGGAGGCGGATGCGGGGCAGAGCACGGCCTCAATCCAATACATACAGTACAGCTCACTGAGAGGCGGGGCAGAGCACGGCCTCAATACAAACAGTACAGCTCAGGACTCCTGTGTAATAATGTGAGATTTCATGCCGTGTAATAATGTGAGATTTCATGCCATGAGATACATCCCAGCACCCACTGCGAATAGCCGAATGATGTGATCGGCGGCCGGAAGTGAGGAGAGGATGAACCAACAAGAAAATAAGGTATTTCCTAGCAAAAAAAAAAAAACAGTTTCCATTGGTAAAAGCAGTTTTAAAGGGGATTACATACATCTATGTAATCCAAGTTATTATGGGTGGAACTCCACTTTAATAACATTCAATTACAATATGATTTGTGTCGCTATATTGTTTTTTCCCCACGAAAGTGGAGTTAACCTTTAACTAAAGAGAACTAAGGAAAGGTAGAAAGGAGGCTCTGGACACAGATCACCAGCCAATAGAAAAGAAAAATCGCTATTTGAGCCGAATGACTAGGGTACACAAAACGAGGCCCCTCTGTCAAGGAGTAGAGGTCACCCAAATTGAGAGATCCACGTGTAGTTGAGCCAAATAAACATCTTCGGATTCCAAAATCTTTCATTGTCTCTGCTAGTGACAATAGGAAAGCAAAAAATATCCAACCCATTTCAGGGGCCATAAATGTCCCCAGCCATCTGAGCTTGAACAATGCATCAAAATGTTAGGTGGACTTAAAACAAAGCTACTGGGCATATAAAAAAAATCTATGGCAGAAGACCAGCCAGTGATGTGCCAGTATCAGCAGCAAAATGAACCAGCACAGCAAAGCCGACAATCACACCATTCAGTTTCAGGTATAATAATAGGAGCTTGATCCAGACAACCTGCACAAGTACAAAAACTGAATGTAGCCACAGCACACAATAACAGTTCTAACCAGCAAATGGCAAGCACAGTAATGACAACACAGCCTTCTAGAGGCTTACACAGGTAGCAGGTACCTTGGATCTGCTGCCAGGACAATAAATCCTTGACTAAAGATGTTTGACAAGCTTTGGAGAAGACCTAATACACCAGAGAGAGTGTCAAGGCTTTCTCATACCTAGCGCCCTGCCACAACCAGATCCCAGTATCATCGGAGCTCTGTAAAGCTATCCCTGCAACAACCAGATCCCAGTAACACCGGAGCTCGGTAAAGCCATCCCTGCAACAACCAGATCCCAGTATCATCGGAGCTCTGTAAAGCCATCCCTGCAACAACTAGATCCCAGTATCATCGGAGCTCTGTAAAGCCATCTCTGCAACAACCAGATCCCAGTATCATCGGAGCTCTGTAAAGCCATCTCTGCAACAACCAGATCCCAGTATCACCGGAGCTCTGTAAAGCCATCCCTGCAACAACCAGATCCCAGTATCACCGGAGCTCTGTAAAGCCATCCCTGCAACAACCAGATCCCAGTATCACCGGAGCTCTGTAAAGCCATCCCTGCAACAACCAGATCCCAGTATCACCGGAGCTCTGTAAAGCCATCCCTGCAACAACCAGATCCCAGTAACACTGGAGCTCTGTAAAGCCATCCCTGCAACAACCAGATCCCAGTATCATCGGAGCTCTGTAAAGCCATCCCTGCAACAACCAGATCCCAGTATCATCGGAGCTCGGTAAAGCCATCCCTGCAACAACCAGATCCCAGTATCATCGGAGCTCTGTAAAGCCATCCCTGCAACAACCAGATCTCAGTATCACCGGAGCTCGGTAAAGCCATCTCTGCAACAACCAGATCCCAGTAACACCGGAGCTCGGTAAAGCCATCCCTACCAACAACCAGATCCCAGTATCATCGGAGCTCTGTAAAGCCATCCCTGCAACAACCAGATCCCAGTATCACCGGAGCTCGGTAAAGCCATACCCTACCAACAACCAGATCCCAGTATCATCGGAGCTCTGTAAAGCCATCCCTGCTACAACCAGATCCCAGTATCATCGGAGCTCTGTAAAGCCATCTCTGCAACAACCAGATCCCAGTATCATCGGAGCTCTGTAAAGCCATCCCTGCAACAACCAGATCCCAGTAACACCAGAGCTTCGTAAAGCCAACCCTGCCACAACCAAATCCTAGTAAACACTAGAGCTTTGTAAAGACGTCCCTGCCCCAAACAGAACCCAGTAGCACCAGAACTTCATAAAGCCATCCCTGCCTCAACTAGATCAGAGAAACTCAATCAATAGTAGATAAATAGTTGCGCTAAGTAAAAATCATTAAAATCTTAAAACAGAACAAACAGCAGCTACACTGACCATATACTGATAATATGTGAGAATAGTAAAAATATATAAATATGTAGCGCTAAAACAAATGGTTAAAAAAGTCCATATAAATTTCCAGAGATCCCAGTGAAAAGAAGCTCAACAACCAGGTCTGAGTGAATCAGTGAAGTAGATCCGCCACCAAGTAGAGTGCCAAAACACGCTTACCAGACGGATAAGACAAACAAGCGATCAAGCTGAACCTCAGCTAGGCTGTAGATCACTGTCTCAGGGTCTTCATCTCAATCCAACTTTCAGAGGGAAAACTCATGTGTATACACCGTACGTCATACCAAATCAGGAACCACTCATAAAGACAAGATAAACCTCCTCATAGTGTAGTATGTAATCAATAATCATTTATTAATACAGATAAGAGTACAAAGGAGGTATCCTAGCGTGTAAATGCCGACCTGCGTGGTTCCGTGCTTAGCCGACAAGATGGCCGCGGTTGTCCTCTACTGCGCATGAGCGTCAAGGCATCCAATCAGGAGCGGCCCAACGCATTTCGTCATACGCAAAGGACGTCCCTGAAGATGCGTGACCTGGTTGTTCAGCACCTTCTTTTCACTGGGATCTCTGGAAATTTATATGAACCGTATATGGACTTTTTAACCATTTGTTTTAGCGCTACATATTTATTTTTTTTTACTAGATCAGAGAAACACCAGAGCTTCATAAAGCCATCCCTGCCACAACCAGATCAGAGAAAAGACAGAGCTTCATAAAGCCATCCCTGCCACAACCAGATCAGAGAAACATCAGGGCTTCATAAAGCCATCCCTGCCTCAACTATATCAGAGAAACATTAGAGCTTCATAAAGCCGTCCCTGCCACAACCAGATACCAGTAACACCAGAGCTTCGTAAAGCCATCCTTGCCCCAAAGAGATCCCAGTAACACCAGAGCTCCATAAAGCCGTCCCTGCAACAAACAGATCCCAGTGACGCCAGAGCTCCATAAAGCTGTCCCTAAATAAACTGGATCCCAGTAACACCAGAGCTCAATAAAGCTGCCTCTGCAACAAATGGATCCCAGTAACACCAGAGCTCAATAAAGCTGTCCCTGCATAAACTGGATCCCAGTAACACTAGAGCTCTGTAAAGGCTGTCACCACCAGAATGACAGACTGTCAGTTGTAAAAAGTAAATCAAGTCCTAGAGATGATCCGGGATTTACAGGCCCAGTTATCCGGGTAATGTAGGAATGTAATACAATAAAATTACCAAAGAAAAAATTAGAATTAGTGACGCAAGAATAATCCAATAACCTACTCAAGTGAAAGCCATACATGGAAGGACCGGGTTCTAAACACCGAGAATCCAGTTAGTGACAGACGCAGGAGGATCTAATAGCATGATTCTCCAAGTGATGGATGCGGAGGCTGAAGGAGAGCCACGAGCTGGTAACCAATGTGACAGATATATAGGGTGAGATCTCTTAGATTGTAAGCTCTAATGAGCAGGGCACTCTGATTCCTACTGGATTCAAGTGTATTGTATTTGTACTGTCTACCCTCAAGTTGTAAAGCGCTGAATAAACTGTCGGCGCTATATAAATCCTATATAATAATAATAATCTATAGTTGAAACAAATTTTATCTTGCAGAATCCGTATTAATCTGTGCAGTATATCGAGGGATTTCTTGCCGTTCTGTAACAGCATCCTTCATTTTCTGTGCACAGCTTCCCTGAACTTCCAGTCAGGGAGAGCAAACCAACAATCTCTAATCACTACAATACATTCATTGAAGCTACATGTCCCAGTGTGCCCTGCACCGGCGCGCATGCGTGTGCAGTCATTCAGAAAGTTTTGCTGATCTGAAGATCCTGTCTTGGGAGCCACTGACAATCGTTTGAGCCATGCAGACAGAGAACACCAGCAGATCATACACATAAAAATTTCAGGGCCACAAACTCAAAGAGAAGATCTGTCAGGTGAATCCTCACACACAGGTGTATCAGGTGATCCCTAGCTAGACATTCAGAGGAGATCTTGCAGCGGATCCTTTTAGCAAAAGACACATAGGGGGAATCCCTATAGTGACAAGCACACAGAAGAGATCTATGAGGTGATCTATAAAATGATAGGCACATAAAGATCTAGCAGGTGATCCCTATAGTGAGAGGCACATAGAGGAGATCGATCAGAGGATCCCTATTGTGACAGGCAGACAGACGGGATCTACCAGGTCATCTTTAGAAACAGGTACATAGAAAAAATCTGTCAGGTGATCTAATTAGAAACGCACCCACAGATTTGATCCCTAAACTGACAGGGACACAGAGGAGATCTATAAGCAAATCCCTATAGTGATAGGCACATAAAGAGGATCTATCAGGGGATCTCTATTGTGACAAGCACACAGAGGGGATCTATAAGGTTATTTCTATAGTGAAAGGCACATAAAGAGGATCTATGTGGGGATCCATATAGTGTCAGGCACCCAAAGGGGGAGATTTACTAAAACTGGTGCATCTGTGCATGGTAGCCAATCAGCTTCCATTGCCACAGCTTTATGGTAAAAGCTGACATTAGAAGCAGATTTATTACTATGCACATCTGCACCAGTTTTAGTAAATCTCCCCCACAGTGTGCGTCTATCAAAGGATCTGTACAGTGACAGGCACACAGAGGGGGGGGGGGGGTTTGTACAGTGACAGGCACACGGGGGGGATCTGTACAGTGACAGGCACACGGGGGGGGGGGAATCTGTACAGTGACAGGCACACGGGGGGGGGGGGGGGGATCTGTACAGTGACAGGCACACGGGGGGGGGGGGGAATCTGTTCAGTGACAGGCACACGGGGGGGGGGGGGATCTGTACAGTGACAGGCACACGGGGGGGGGGGGATCTGTACAGTGACAGGCACACGGGGGGGGGGGGATCTGTACAGTGACAGGCACACGGGGGGGGGGATCTGTACAGTGACAGGCACACGGGGGGGATCTGTACAGTGACAGGCACGGGGGGGGGGATCTGTACAGTGACAGGCACACGGGGGGGGGGGGATCTGTACAGTGACAGGCACACGGGGGGGGGGGGGGGGGGATCTGTACAGTGACAGGCACACGGGGGGGGGGGGGATCTGTACAGTGACAGGCACACGGGGGGGGGGGGATCTGTACAGTGACAGGCACACGGGGGGGGGGGGGGTCTGTACAGTGACAGGCACACGGGGGGGGTCTGTACAGTGACAGGCACACACAGGGGGGGGATCTGTACAGTGACAGGCACACACAGGGGGGGGATCTGTACAGTGACAGGCACACACAGGGGGGGGGATCTGTACAGTGACGGGATCTGTACAGTGACAGGCACACACAGGGGGGGGATCTGTACAGTGACAGGCACACACAGGGGGGGGGGGGGATCTGTACAGTGACAGGCACACACAGGGGGGGGGATCTGTACAGTGACAGGCACACACAGGGGGGGGGGGATCTGTACAGTAACAGGCACACAGAGGGGGGGGGATCTGTACAGTAACAGGCACACAGAGGGGGGGATCTGTACAGTAACAGGCACACAGAGGGGGGGATCTGTACAGTAACAGGCACACAGAGGGGGGGATCTCTACAGTAACAGGCACACAGAGGGGGGATCTCTACAGTAACAGGCACACAGAGGGGGGATCTGTAACAGGCACACAGAGGGGGGATCTGTAACAGGCACACAGAGGGGGGGGATCTGTACAGTGACAGGCACACAGGGGGGGGATCTGTACAGTGACAGGCACACAGGGGGGGGGGGATCTGTACAGTGACAGGCACACAGGGGGGGGGGGGATCTGTACAGTGACAGGCACACAGGGGGGGGGGGATCTGTACAGTGACAGGCACACAGGGGGGGGGGGGGGATCTGTACAGTGACAGGCACACAGGGGGGGGGGGATCTGTACAGTGACAGGCACACAGGGGGGGGATCTGTACAGTGACAGGCACACAGGGGGGGGGGATCTGTACAGTGACAGGCACACAGGGGGGGGATCTGTACAGTGACAGGCACACAGGGGGGGGGATCTGTACAGTGACGGGCACACAGGGGGGGGGATCTGTACAGTGACGGGCACACAGGGGGGGGGATCTGTACAGTCACAGGCACACGGGGGGGATCTGTACAGTCACAGGCACACGGGGGGGATCTGTACAGTCACAGGCACACGGGGGGATCTGTACAGTCACAGGCACACGGGGGGGGGGGGATCTGTACAGTCACAGGCACACGGGGGGGGGATCTGTACAGTCACAGGCACACGGGGGGGGGGATCTGTACAGTCACAGGCACACGGGGGGGGGGGGGGATCTGTACAGTCACAGGCACATGGGGGGGATCTGTACAGTGACAAGCACACAGAGGGGGGGGGGAATCTGTACAATGACAGGCACACAGAGGGGGGGATCTGTACAGTGACAGGCACACAGAGGATGGAATCACACAGGTAATCGGTGATTGGATCGGAGCTCTGGGATCACACAGGTGATCAGTGATTGGATCGGAGCTCTGGGATCACACAGGTGATCAGTGATTGGATCGGAGCTCTGGGATCACACAGGTGATCAGTGATTGGATCGGAGCTCTGGGATCACACAGGTGATCAGTGATTGGATCGGTGTTCTGGGATCACACAGGTGATCAGTGATTGGATCGGAGATCACACAGGTGATCAGTGATAGGATCGGAGATCACACAGGTGATCAGTGATAGGATCGGAGATCACACAGGTGATCAGTGATAGGATCGGAGATCACACAGGTGATCAGTGATAGGATCGGAGATCACACAGGTGATCAGTGATAGGATCGGAGATCACACAGGTGATCAGTGATAGGATCGGAGATCACACAGGTGATCAGTGATAGGATCGGAGATCACACAGGTGATCAGTGATAGGATCGGAGATCACACAGGTGATCAGTGATAGGATCGGAGATCACACAGGTGATCAGTGATAGGATCGGAGATCACACAGGTGATCAGTGATAGGATCGGAGATCACACAGGTGATCAGTGATAGGATCGGAGATCTGGGATCACACAGGTGATCAGTGACAGGATCGGAGATCTGGGATCACACAGGTGATCAGTGACAGGATCGGAGATCTGGGATCACACAGGTGATCAGTGATTGGATCGGTGCTCTGGGATCACACAGGTGATCAGTGACAGGATCGGAGCTCTGGGATCACACAGGTGATCAGTGATTGGATCGGTGCTCTGGGATCACACAGGTGATCAGTGATTGGATCGGTGCTCTGGGATCACACAGGTGATCAGTGATTGGATCGGAGATCTGGGATCACACAGGTGATCAGTGATTGGATCGGAGATCTGGGATCACACAGGTGATCAGTGATTGGATCGGTGCTCTGGGATCACACAGGTGATCAGTGATTGGATCGGAGATCTGGGATCACACAGGTGATCAGTGACAGGATCGGAGCTCTGGGATCACACAGGTGATCAGTGACTGGATCGGTGCTCTGGGATCACACAGGTGATCAGTGATTGGATCGGTGCTCTGGGATCACACAGGTGATCAGTGATTGGATCGGTGCTCTGGGATCACACAGGTGATCAGTGATTGGATCGGTGCTCTGGGATCACACAGGTGATCAGTGATTGGATCGGTGCTCTGGGATCACACAGGTGATCAGTGATAGGATCGGAGATCTGGGATCACACAGGTGATCAGTGATTGGATCGGTGCTCTGGGATCACACAGGTGATCAGTGATTGGATCGGAGCTCTGGGATCACACAGGTGATCAGTGATAGGATCGGAGATCTGGGATCACACAGGTGATCAGTGATTGGATCGGTGCTCTGGGATCACACAGGTGATCAGTGATTGGATCGGTGCTCTGGGATCACACAGGTGATCAGTGATTGGATCGGTGCTCTGGGATCACACAGGTGATCAGTGATTGGATCGGTGCTCTGGGATCACACAGGTGATCAGTGATTGGATCGGTGCTCTGGGATCACACAGGTGATCAGTGATAGGATCGGAGATCTGGGATCACACAGGTGATCAGTGATTGGATCGGTGCTCTGGGATCACACAGGTGATCAGTGATTGGATCGGAGCTCTGGGATCACACAGGTGATCAGTGATAGGATCGGAGATCTGGGATCACACAGGTGATCAGTGATAGGATCGGAGATCTGGGATCACACAGGTGATCAGTGATTGGATCGGTGCTCTGGGATCACACAAGTGACGGGGAGGGGGTGGGGAGGATTAGATCCGCTGACACACACTCGGGTGATCCGGACACAGCGACACACAATACGGACCCATGACCACTAAACACCGATAACAGCCCTCCGTTCCCTCCTTACCTCACTTTCTCCCGGTGACTCCGAGCCGCCCGCTGCCTGGCTCGGTGTCTCTCCGCTGACCTCTCACCCGGCGGCCGCGCCTCGCTCTCACTCCGCGGTTGCTAAGGCAGTGAATGCTTGGGAATGCTGGGAAGAATCGTGACGTCAGGCGGAGCCTCCCTGGTCACGCCCACCACCACTCCTCCGTCTTCAAGCCTCGCGCTGGGAGTGACCGAACGAAGGGAAGGGGCAGAGATGGGAGGGGCGAGCTGAGGAAAGACGTGCAACTATTCGAGGAGACGGGAAGTGAGGAAGTGGAGGGAGGAGCTAAGACTGAGGAGAAAAAAAGGCGGGAGGAGGAGCTAAGGAGATGACTGACAGAGAAATAAAACAGACTGAAGTCATAAATAAAAGATTTATCTGCTGGTTATAAAAAGGAGGAAAAGTGAAGTCACTGCCACATTCTCCTTGTACTCATATCCTTATTATTATATCCTAATAACACACATTCATATCACCATGTGTTTATAAAAATCACCCTAAACCATCCTAAAAATGATCTATTCCCAGAAAGCAGAGGCCCTGGAGAATAACATGGTGGTAGTTGCAATTCTATGTAGAGTAGCTCTTTATTAACCACTTAAAGCGGAGTTCCGCGGAGTTTCACCCCCCCTCCCCCTCCAAAAATTAAAAGTCAGCAGCGGAAGTTCCACTTTTGGGTGGAACTCTGCTTTAACCACTTGGCGTCTGCTTACGTTGACACTACTGCGGCAAAGTGGTTCGTTATCGTCTGACGACGTAGACCTACGTCACCAGACACTCCCCTTTCTCGGCGGCTCGCGCGCGGCACCGGAGGCTCGCTCCCGCTGTATTCAGTCACAGCGGGAGTCGGGCCAGGGGAGGAGCGGCGGCGATCGCCGCTGCTCTTCCCCGATCGTCAGGGATCTAGTGTGGAGATCCGCCCGCTTGTGTAAACAGAGCGGCGGATCTCCTAAGTGACAGGCAGGGTCAGATTGCAGGGTTCAGCATAGCTGGACATGCGATCTGTCCCTGTGTCACTCAGTCACCTCCCCCCACACACGTCAGTAAGCATGAGGCATACATTAACCCCTCCCTCTCCAATAAAATTAACCCCTTCCCTGCCAGTGTCATTTTTACAGTAACAGTGCATATTTATAGCACTGATTACTGTAGTAATGTCACTGGTACCCCCAAAAGTGTCAAAAATGTCAGTCAAGGGTCCGATCTGTCCGCCGCAATGTCGCAGTCCCGCAAAAAAAACGCAGATCGCCGCCATTACTCATTAAAAAAAAAAAAAACAACAAAAATGACAAAAATCTTTCCCTTAGTTAGTAAACGCAATAACTTTTGCACAAACCAATCAAAATACGCTTTTTGCAATTTTTTTTTACCAAACATATGTAGCAAAAAACAAATTGGCCTGAAATGTTAAAAAAATTAGATTTTTACATTTTTTGGGGGGAATTTCATATAAAAAAATGTGAAAAATATTGTTATTTTTGCAAAATTGACGCTCTTTTTTTGTTTATAGCGCGTGATCAAAAAATCGCACAGGTGATCAAATACCACCAAAAGAAAGCTCTGTTTGTGGGAAAAAAGGACGTGAAATTCGTTTAGGTACAGCGTCACACAAAATGCGCAATTGTCCGTTAAAGCAACGCAGTGCCGAATCGCAAAATAGGCCCTGGTCAGGAAGGGGGTAAAATCTTCCGGGGCTTAAGTGGTTAAACCATGCAGGTTTAGGAGATATTAATTTTACCTACAGGTAAGCCTTATTATAGGCTTACCTGCAAGTAAAAGTTAAAAAGCGGAGTATACTACCACTTTAAGGACTATTTCTGACACTTGTTGTTTACAAGTTAAAATCAGTATTTTTTACTAGAAAATCACTTAGATCCCCAAAACATTATAAATATTTTTAGCAAAGACTCTGGAGAATAAAATGACGGTTGTTGCAATGTTTGTTGTCAAGCGGTATTCGTGCAGCGGTCTTTCAAATGCAGTTTGTTTGAAAAAACACATTTCACTGCATTTAAAAAAAACGAAATAATAAAGTTAGCCCAATTTTTTTCAATGTTGTGAAAGATAATGTTACACCGAGTAAATTGATAGCTAACATGTCATGCTTTAAAATTGCGCACGCTCGTGGAATGACGACAAACATTGGTACTTAAAAATCTCCATAGGAAATGTTTAAACATTTCTACAGGTTGCCAGCTTAGAGATATAGAGGAGATGTCGTGCTAAAATTATTGCTCTCACTCTAACGATTGCGGCGATACCTCACATGTGTGATTTGAACACCGTTTACATATGTGGGTGCGACTTGCTTCTGCGTGCGAGCTTGAAGGGACGGGGCATTTTAAACTTTTTTTTTAAATTCATTTTACCTTTTATTTTTTATTTTTTACACTGTCCCTTTAAAAATCATTTTTTGTATCACTTTTTTCCTATTACAAGGAATGTAGAAATAAGCAGGACAGGTTCTCTTTAACCACTTAAGCCCCGGAAGATTTTACCCCCATTCCGACCAGGGCCTATTTTGCGATTCGGCACTGAGTGACTTTAACGGACAATTGCGCGGTCGTGCGACGCTGTACCTAAACAAATTTGACGTCCTTTTTTCCCCACAAACAGAGCTTTCCTTTGGTGGTATTTGATCAACTGTGCGATTTTTTGATCATGCGCTATAAACGAAAAAAGAGCGACAATTTTGCAAAAATAACAATATTTTTCAAATTTTTTTATATGAAATTCCCCCCAAAAAATGTAAAAATCAAATTTTTTTAACATTTCAGGCCAATTTGTTTTTTGCTACATATGTTTGGTAAAAAAAAAATTGCAAAAAGCGTATTTTGATTGGTTTGCGCAAAAGTTATCGCGTTTACTAACCAAGGGAAAGATTTTTGTCATTTTTGTTGTTGTTTTTTAACGCGTAATGGCGGCAATCTGCGATTTTTTTTTTGCGGTACTGCGACATTGGGGCGGACAGATTGGACCCTTGACTGACATTTTTGACACTTTTGGGGTTACCAGTGACTTTACTGCAGTAATCAGTGCTATACATATGCACTGTTACTATAAAATGACACTGGTAGTGAAGGGGTTAACTTTTCTTGAGAGGGAGGGGTTATGTGTGTCCCTAGGGGCGTGATTCTAACTGTGATTGGCTGTGGCTTGAGGTGTAGGAACAGTGATCAACGGTCCTACATAGTAGAACCGTATGATCACTATTCATACACAGGGAAGAATGACAGGCGGCTTGTTTACATTAGCTGCCTGCCTTTCTCCCGCTCTAACGGACGATCGCGAGTGACCGGCGCTCGCTCCCTAGACCCTCACAGGCTAGCGATGTAGCCCTACGTCGCTTTGCCTGTGAGGGGCTGACCGCCAAAGTAAATATTCGTGCGGCGGTTGGCAAGCGGTTAAAAAAGTGCATATGCCAATGAAAAAAAATACAGTATCCAAAATTGTCAAAAGTCAACCCATTAAAAACCTTTAAAAGTTATCAGTCTAGAGATAACCAGAAATTATTTCCCTAAAACTATCGCTCTCACTCCAATGTGTGGTGGGACATCACATGTGTGATGCAAACTATATTGGCAAACTTTGTTTGCCTCGGGGTGTATACAGGCAGGGGCGTACCATGGGGTCGGCCAGACCAGCGCCTGCCAGGGGCGCAGGCCGAGGGGGGAGGGCGCAAAAAAATTGGCAGTGTTAGCAGTGATTTTTGCGCCCTCTGCTCAGCCTGCGCCCTTGGTGCCCCCAGGCAGCATGCAGCTCCAATCCCGGAGAGCCCTGTGTCCACTCCAGGCAGAACAGCGGCAGTGCGGGCTCTCCGGACCTCTGTCTCCACCCACACATACGGGCGGTCAGCAGTCACATGACCGTGACATCATTAATCGACTCCAGGCTGGGGATGCGGACTGCACTGAGCTGTCAGAGGAGCCCGGACCAGCACCTTCAACCTCCTCTCAACTCCCAGCCCGAAGGACAGGCTGACCGGGGGACCCCCCCCTCCCTCTCTGTCACCCCCTCTCTCACCCTCTCTCTCTCTCTGTCACCCCCCTGCCCCCCCTCTCTGTCACCCCCTTCTCTCTGTCCCCCCTCCTTCTCTGTCAACCCCTCCCTCTCTGTCACCCCCCTCCCTCTCGGTCACCCCCTCTCTCTTTGTCACCCCCCTCTCTCTTTCACCTTCTCTCTCTGTCACCCCCTCACTTTCTATCGCTCCCTGTCTCTCTCTCTCTCTCTCTCTCTCTGTCACCCCCCTCACCCCCCCCCTATCTCTGTCAAACCCCCTCTCTCTTTGTCCCCCCCCTCTCTCTCTCACCTTCTCTCTCTGTCACCCCCTCACTTTCTGTCACCCCCTCTCTCTCTCTCTCTCTCTCTCTCTCTGTCACCCCCTCTCTCTCTGTTACCCCCTCCCTCCCTCTCTCTGTCACCCCTTCCCTCTCTCTCTCTCGGGGGGGCGATACAGCTCCTCGCCAAGGGTGCTGGAGACCCTAGGTTCGCCTCTGTGTACAGGGGTGAGGGAGTTTCTTGTTATTTGTTTTTTTAACATTTTTTGTGCTCTTTTCTATTTTATTTAATATATATATATATATTGTACACACCCTGTGTATATATTATGTATACAGTATATTGTATATAACTACATTGTTATAATATATTCTATTTAGTTATATATTTTATATTTTTATTTATTTTTATTTACCATTTATTTATTTTTTTATTTGTTTTTTGTTTTTTTATTTGTTTATTGCTATCCAAGGAGGGGCTAACAAGCCCAGTGCAGGGACAAGGTCATGTAGAGCCCAGGGCAAACATGCAAATTTCACCCCCCCCCCCCCCCCCGCTTCCCCCGCTCCAAGATGTATGAGCATTATATATTAGCAGATACCCCCCCCCCCCCAACAAAAAAACTGAGCACTAATCTCCCAGCCACCCATCATATTACATTTTGTAGCACAACCCCCCACCCCCCCCCCCCTCCCCAAATTCCCCCTCCTAGAATAGATGGAAGCTAGAACAATTTCTCCTAGAATAGAACAGTTCTTGTCCCCTGCCCCCCCCCCCAATTACCCCTCCCAACACATATCTCCTGTCCTTAACATCCTTGTGGTGCCCCCCGCCTCACATGATACTACAGTGCCCAAGGCAGCCATCCTGGCTCCTGCCCTCTCCTTGTCCTGGCCCTGAACAAGCCCCCTAGTAGATAGCATTGGGCAGATGACATGTCTTCTGTATGGAGACTTTGGGGTCTATTAGACCCTTATTGTTTGCCCTTCCCTTGCTCATGTTTGAATACCTGCTTTCTTTGGCTACAGTAGCCAGAGGACGCTATAAATTCGGACTTGACGAAACCCACGTCACTTCCAGGTTCATTAGTCGCAGGGCGGTTTGGGGAATGGATATTCCCTCTGAGCTCTTCCTGCTGTTAAAGTTTTAGCAGTTCACCGCGGTCCTGATCTCTCTTGAGGAACGAGAGAGCCCGAGAAGAACCAATATGGACGCCGGCAAGGGAACTGAAGGGAATGCATCACCTTCAAAAATGAACACCAAGATATTTGCTTTAAATACTTCTTTTAACTTCTTGACTTCCAGTATAATTATAAATGCACCTTGGTAGACAAGGGGTTAACACCCCATTTACAGCCCTCCTGGGAAGGGGGGGGGGGGGGGCGGCAGTAAAAATTGTCACTTGAGCTGTAAGTTTACCAACACACTGTAAGTTTAAATGGCCACCAGCCATGTAATTACACATTACCATGGTTGCAGCAATTACTTAGTCCCCATTAAGGCTAGGTTCACACTGGTACGATGCGGAAAACCCTGCAATTCCTGTGCGGCTTCTCGCATCGCAGCTGAATCGCAGGCAGATTACACTGACATCTGCAAACCGCTTGCAGGTGTCAATGTAAAGTTAACCACTTGCCTACTGGGCACTTTCACCCCCTTCCTGCCCAGGCCAATTGTCAGCTTTCAGCGCTCTCACACTTTGAATGACAATTGCGCGGTCATGCTACACTGTACCCATATGAAATTTTTATCATTTTTTTTCACACAAATAGAGCTTTCTTTTGGTGGTATTTAATCACCTCTGGGTTTTTTATTTCTTACTAAAAAAAAGAAAAAAGACAGAAAATTTTGAAAAAAAAAAGTTTTTCTTATTTTCTGTGAGTAAATTTTGAAAATAAATACATTTTTCTCCTTCACTGATGTGCACTGATGAGGCGGCACAGATAGGCTGCACTGATGGGCACTGATGAGGTGGCTCTTATGGGCACTGATGAGGTGGCACTTATGGGCACTGATGAGGTGGCACTTATGGGCACTGATGAGGTGGCACTGATAGACGGCACTGATGAGCACTGCTAGGTGGCACTGATAGGCGGCACTGATGAGCACTGATAGGCGGCACTGATGAGCACTGATAGGTGGCACTGCTGGGCACTGAGAGGTGGCACTGCTGGGCACTGAGAGGTGGCACTGACGGGCGGCACTGATGGGCATGGAGAGGCGGCACTGATGGGCACTGATGGGTGGCACTGATGGATACTGACGGGTGGCACTGATGAGCACTGATGTGAAGCACCATCAGTGCCCACACTCAGTGCCCATAGTGCTTCTAGTCAGTGCCCATCAGTGCCTAGATGAGCAGGCACTGATGGGCACTGACTGGCAGCACTATGGGCACTGATGGCGGGCAGTGTGGGCAGTAATGGCATTTTTTTTTTCTCTTGTGTAATCAGGGCACTGGTGATCAGTGCCCTGATTACATTCCTCTGTGTTCCCCTTACCGCTGACGGCTCTCCTCTTCCTCACACTGCAGTCTCTGTGTGAGGAAGAGAGCTGGTGATGAGAGATGATCTCATATGTTTACATATGAGATCATCTCTCATTGCACGGTCCGATCACGTGGTAAATGGCCGCTGTGATTGGCCATTCACCACGATCTGTGATTGGCTGTGTCCAAGGGACACGGCCGACACAGATTTTCCCCGATGCGCGCTCGCAGGAGCGCACGGGGAGCCTGTTACTGGGAGGCCGTTTAAAGACGGCCTCCCGGAAATTCGAGTCCGCGCTGTAGCCGTACTTCGGCTATAGCACGGGCGGCAGGTAGTTAATGTTACTGTGAAATAGTACAGGAATTGGATCGCATGGGTGTTTATCCAATTCCAGAGCAGAGCGAAAAAAAGTTTGTATGGCTGAATTCACATCACGCAGCAGTGTGGTGCGAATCACATGCGATGTCTGTGATTGAACCAGATTGAACCCAGCCTAAAAGATTTGAAACAGTTTCTACCTGTGGGCTGCGTAAGCGCGCTGTGTGTTGCACCTTTGAAAAGTCCTGCTTGCTGCATCTTCTGTGCATTTTCTAAAAAATACGCACCTTCCATTATAGTCAATTGCTGGGCACTAAAAACCCCTAAAACAGAACGCATCCTTTTTATTAGTGTGCTTTTTGTGTCACATATCCATTTCTTCCCACAACCTCAAAAGGAGGGAAGAGCTGAAATATAATAGGATAGAAATGCACGCAAAAACATACGAAAAACACATATAAAATGCAATATGCATTGCGTTAATATTTAGCGCGATAATAAGCGTATCACGTTTTCCAGCACACAGTTGTGAATGGGGCCTAATACCACAGGCCCGCATTTGGTAGGCAGCACCGCCGCCAAACACAACTTATTCTAGTGAACGAGGCAGCACTGCGACCATAAGCCAATCGCTTGGAACACAGTTGTGGTGCAGAATGTTTTTTCACTAATTTCAGCAACGCGGTGAAACCTTTAGTTTTACAAAAAATTTGTGTTGTCAGCGCCCAAATATCCAAATTCCAGCAGCATGCAATTAGTGCACATATATAAAAGATATAAAAAACACTAACATAAACAACATAAAAACATTGCAGCACTATGCAAACAAGCAAAATATAACTGCGAAAATTATATAAAATCTCTATTCAAAAACATATACAAAAGTGATAAAGTGTCTTAGGTCGCAACAAAGTGTCCTTTATATTAAATCCAAGTGAAAAAAAAGAGAAATAAAGTGCAAAGTTGCCCAGTGCAAAAACTGTTCTCAGGTGTCACCCATGGTGTCTTGCCTTCACCGAATAGTTTAAATGCAAACTCACCAGAACTAACTGCTGTCTAAATTTTAGGACAGAATTCACGCCTTTGGCTATGAATGCATTTCTTCTCTAGTTATCTCTGTTGAATCAACAGATACAAGGGTACTCCCAGACTTTGTGATGGGGCCATCAGGGAATTCAGAGCATATAGACCCCCTGTTTACAAGTGAGTCAAACACGCTCCTCCACCAGGCCCCATATCCACTCTGTTATCACCACTTCAGACCAGGGATAGAAGCATCCAATGCCAACAATCCCCTCTTGATCTTAGGGCAATCCAGCTCACCAGGCCAGTGGGTCCAGATGTGGAATGGTTAATGGCCACTAGACCGGTGGAGCAAGATGGAACAAGGCCGCCATGGTATGCAGGCTGACAGCCGCTCACACGAAGCCACAGACGTATGGGAGCCAAGCCAGGTCCCCCCGGCGCTCCCGTGTGACGTCACCACAGGGTGAAGGTAGAAGTGCTGGACCGGAATAGCATGCCAATAGAACCAGCTCAGGTGATGCACACCCAAAGTCTTTCAATTCCTTAGGTCTTAACTTGGTCAGGCTTGGTGAAAAATTAAAGTGGAGTTCCGGCCTATTTTGCAACTTTAGCGATTCCTGGAGTGTTCACTATGCTGATCAACAATTGGGCATTTTCAACTTTTTTCGGGGGTCCCTTACCTTTTTTTTTCAGGGCATTTTTGATTGTACTTCCTCCTTCTCCCCCCTCTGTGGCCACGGCCACCAACATCACTTCTGTCTTTGCATTGCATCCTGGGAGCTGTTTGTCATCACTCCCAGGAGGCTGGAATCAGGAAGAACTCCCAGAACACTCCCTGGAATCAGGTAGGACACAGCAGATTACACTGCAGCTTCAGATGCCCACGTCTAAGATGGCCGCGCCCAGACAGCGTTTTTAAAAAGTACGATTTTGACTAAAATCAAATACTGTACACCTTGTAAGTATAAAAATAGCGGTTCTGTAAAGGGCGATGGATTAGTATTATAGGGGTATTTTTAGTTAAAAAAGGTATTTGAGGCCGGACTCCGCTTTAAAGCTGCTGACATCCTGACATCAGCAGCTTTAATTTACTACCAGGCCTGACCAGGTTAAGACCTCAGGAATTAATTGGATTTAATATAAAGGACACTTTGTTGCGACCTAAGACACTTTATCACTTTTGTATATGTTTTTTAATAAGCCTTTGGTTTTACTTGATGTGATGTTATTATTTTAGTATCTTCTCATCCGCAAGAAGAAGGGATCTGATGTGAGCCGCCATAATTAATATGGTCATAATTAATAAAACCCCAAAGTGCTGGAAATCGCCTTCAAGGAACCCAAAACTCACCACTGACCTGAAGAAAATGAAGACTTGACATATGCCATAAGATGTGGGTTCTATGGACTGCTATCTGCCCTTCTTATCTTTACAATGTTTGGAAGTTGTACCGTTTATTTGTTGAAGGTTCAAACAAAGAAGAGGAGTTTGGATTTTTGTCAGAAAGGATGCTTGGATCAGCATGTAATGTGAGAGTGAATATCGTCGGGCCACAGGTCGTCATAAATATGGATGTAGTCTCATGATATCCTGGACTGGACTGGTAATGGTGACAACAAAATACATGGTGTAAACCTGTTTAGTTCGGGGCTGGTGGTGCCTATTGGGAAGAAGCCTACCCTTGTGGCTGTGAGTAGAAAACCCCTCAAATGAAACATGTGTCAGGTGACCTGAGCCCCAATGTCTCATGAACCCCATGTGCTCGGTAAGACCTTCTGAGCCATAGCCTACAACCATGCCGAAATGCAAGGCATGCGCAGTGAATATCTCATGGTTGAAATGAGGGCTAAGGTGTGGTGGACCAGGGGGTGGCGTGGTGGGGTTTTGAACCTGCTATAAAGGTATCTGACCTGACAGCTATGATCCAGCCACATTATAAGTCTCCCAAATCACATTAAACCATTAGTCTAAGCCTGTCCACTACTTCAGCCCTGATGAAAGAGGAGGCATCTCCCTTGAATAAGGTTGGCTTTAGCTGTTACCTATAAACTGTCAACTCTTTAAATCCTCCAATTTAAACCACGCCCCAGACGACGTCACGTATGACGAAACCGGTCTGGCGGTACTGGACGCACAACTGTCACGCCCCCTAGACGTCGGCTCACATACACGCGGGACGCCGCAATCTTCTGCATCGGCCTTGGATGTTTCTGATGTGCCTTTTTACAAGCTACTCATGTAAGTGTAACCTAAATAAAACCTTGTGGAAATTTACGGAATTATAACATATAACATTCATATGAATAGTTTCTCATTGGATGTGGAGTCAAAGAACGTTGTGAAAAGAAATACAGCAAATAAAGTAAGCAGAAAAGCAGAGATGGAGAAGATGGAATCCATGCATATAAATAAACAAAATTACATTTATTAAGGACAAAGGATGAAGATTATCCTTATATCCATCAAAGCTAAACTGTCAAATGCAACTTACCCTCTTTGGGGTGAATGGTTTTGTGGTGTACAGGGGTTAAGAATGATTTATCCTGGATATGATTCTTGGACTGCGATCATCTACTTAGGATGTATGTCATCATTCATTATTTCCGGGAACACAAAACCTGTTTTGGCCTTCAGACATTACGATAACATCACAGGAGACTTTTTACTGCAGATCACAAAGTCAGGTTTTGCCAGTCGGGCGAGAAGGCTGGCCTTCAACACATCAGATAATACTCGATCATCTGTGGTGATAATGGCGTATTGTCATAGGCTGACATTTACAGAAAGTTCAACAAAGAGTGAAAGTGAAGTTGCAGCATGTTTTAAATCAAATCAATGAATAAGGATGTAACACTTTCACTTATTTTGTACAGAAAGAAACCCTCTAGAGACTTCATGTATGAAGTGTGATGCTCAGTTCAGAGTCATAAGAGCCCTGAATAAGAGGGTGCGCTGTTATGCAAATAGAGACAATTTTCTGTGGTCATTATGTCTGGTCCACCACCTCTCTCTTACTATTCGCCAGCAATGGGTTTGAGGGGGGGGGGCACCAACAGTGGGGCACTATCCCTCCAGTTGATACCAATGATGGGGAACCATCCCTCAACTAATAATGATGGGGCACTACTCCTTTCATTGACACCAATGATGGGGCACTATTCCTCCCCTTCATACCAATGATGGGGCACTATCCCTTCATCTAATACCAATGATGAGAACACTATTGCTCCAATTGAAACCAATGATGGGGCACTACTCCT
This sequence comes from Pelophylax lessonae, assembly GCF_965119305.1. Classification (NCBI taxonomy): domain Eukaryota; kingdom Metazoa; phylum Chordata; class Amphibia; order Anura; family Ranidae; genus Pelophylax; species Pelophylax lessonae. The sequence goes on along the minus strand of NC_138775.1, from coordinate 273,221,805 downwards.
CCCATTCATACCAATGGTGAGACACTAATCCTCCAGTTAATACTTGATACCAATGATGGGGCACTACTTCTCTAATATCAATAACGGGGACATTATCCCTCCCAGTTGATGCCAATGGCAGCGTACTACTCCTCCAACTAACGTCAATGATGGGGGCACTATTCCTCCAACCTCTACCAATGATGGGGGCATGATGCCTCCCATTGATCCCAATGATGGGGTACTATTCCTCCAGCTAAAAACCAATGATGAGGCACTACCCCTCCCATTGACACCAATGATGTGGCACTATTCCTCCCAATGATATCAATGAAGGGGCACTATTTCTCCAGCTAATACCAATGATAAGGGCATTATTCCTTCCATCAAAACCAATAACGGGGCACTATTCCTCCATCTAATACCAATGATGGGGCACTATCCCTCCCACTAATACCAATGACGGGGTACTACTCTTCCTATTAATAACAATGGTGGGGCACTATTCCTCCCATTGATACAGTACCAATGATGGGGCACTATTCCTCCAACTAATACCAATAACGGGGCACTATGCTTCCTAATTAATACCAATGATAGGGTACTATTCCCCCAACTAATGCCAATGATGGGGGCACTATTCCTCCAATTTATACCAATGATTGGGGCACGATCCCTCTCATTGATAACAATGATCGAGAAATATTCCTCCAACTAATACCAATGATGGGGGCACTTTTACTCCCATTAAAACCAATAATGGGGCACTATCCCTCCCACTAATAGCAATGATGGTGCACAACCCATTCATACCAATGATGGGGCACTATTCCTCCAACTAATACCAATACTGGGGGGGGGGGGCACTATTCCTCCCAATTGATATCAATGATAGGGTACTATTCCTCGAACTAATGCCAATGATGGGGGCACTATTTCTCCTACTTATACCAATGATGAGGGCACTATCCCTCCAATTGAAACCAATGATGGGGCACTACTCCTCCCATTCATACCAATGGTGGGACACTATTCCTCCAGTTGATACCAATGATGGGGCACTATTCCTCCAACTAATATCAATAACAGGGGCACTAATCCTCCCAATTGATACCAATGATAGGGTACAATTCCTCCAACTAATACCAATGATGGGGCACTATTCCTCCATCTAATACCAATGATAAGGGCACTATTCCTCCAATTGAAACCAATAATGGGGCACTATCCCTCCCACTAATAGCAATGATGGTGCACAACTTCTCCCATTCATACCAATGGAGGGACACTATTCCTCCCGTTGATACCAATGATGGGGCACTATTCCTCCAACTAATACCAATACTGGGGGGGCACTATTCCTCCCAATTGATATCAATGATAGGGTACTATTCCTCGAACTAATGCCAATGATGGGGGCACTATTTCTCCTACTTATACCAATGATGAGGGCACTATCCCTCTAATTGAAACCAATGATGGGGCACTACTCCTCCCATTCATACCAATGGTGGGACACTATTTCTCCAGTTGATACCAATGATGGGGCACTATTCCTCCAACTAATATCAATAACAGGGGCACTAATCCTCCCAATTGATACCAATGATAGGGTACAATTCCTCCAACTAATACCAATGATGGGGCACTATTCCTCCATCTAATACCAATGATAAGGGCACTATTCCTCCAATTGAAACCAATGATAGGGCACTACTCCTCTCATTCATACCAATGGTGGGACACTAATCCCCCAGTTGATACCAATGCTGGGGCACTATTTCTCTAACTAACCCCAATAATGGGGGCCCCATTCCTCACATTTAATACCAATGATAGGGTATTATTCCTCCAACTAATGCCAATGATGGGGGCACTAGTTCTCCTACTTATACCAATGATGGGAGCACAATCCCTCCCATTGATCCCAATTATGGGGTACAATTCCTCCAGCTAATACCAATGATGGGGCACTACCCCTCCCAATGATACCAATGGTCGAGCAGTATTCCTCCAACTAATACCAATGATGAGGGCACTATTCCTCCCATTGATACCATTGATGGGGCACTTTAAAAAATCCAAACGTACAGCGCTAAACAACACATAACAAACTGTGCCAAATCAAACACATAAAACTCTTTAGTGAAACAAAAGGGCCAAAAAGTGTTCATCACAATCCATGCCAAATGCCCAATAATACAAATGTAAAAACACTAGTACAATCTGTGACTAGTACAATCTGTGTAATGGTGCAAATCGGACTTCTAAAAGTGCAGGACCAGGTGCCAAAACTTTCCACTTCAAAAAGGTGTCAAAATTTGCATACAGAACACTCTGTCTCCTTACTGGAATGTAATGAATCTCTGGAAGTGAGTGGTCATTAGCGCTGGTGGGTATGTACCCAAAGGCCCAGGAAAATATTATTTTCATCTATTCAATGGAAAAACAAATTCAAAAGCATATAAAATAAACTTTTACCTATAGTGTAGTAAATAAAAGTTAAACCACTTTGTTAAAGCGGGGAAGCTCCGCTTGTTTGCTTCCTCTTGCTTTTTGACAGGTACCCGTCCCCACTTCTGAGGAAACCTATTTCTTCCATAATTTGATCAAGGGACCCAGAATAAAATCCTTTCTCCAAAAACAGTGTCTTTAATTTTTGTGCCTGCATCACATAGCCCACTTTTAAGGTACAATTTCATCTTAATGTTAAAAATTGGCTTTTAGGTACTGACTTGAACTATGAAGGATGGTGACAACTATCGAGTGGAATGTATGCGTTTGGTCGTATTCAGTGCCAGGACCAAGACTTGATTGAGAGCAATGTGTCACACCCTAAGGGCTTTGTACACTTGCATTGTCTGTGAAAAGCGATCTGCGGTGGATCACTTTCCAAAGAGCAGCAAGAGGGTGGCTGACAGTCATGCAGGAGACAATACTGCCATCTCATTTTTTGAGTGCCAAATGGGCTTTTTTTATGGGAATACCACATCAAAACTGCGAGCCTAGCTTTTGGCTCGCGTTTGTGGCATGACCCCATTTGCTTGAATAGGTTGCATTCAGTAGTGGTATTGCCCACCGAATGCAACAGGGGATACATTTTTTGCTACGCTATGCAGTAAAGCATTGTTGCTGAATCGTGCATAGCCCCTGTATGGCTGCCTTTGCAGCTTAAGATGGGGAGGTAAAAACGTAGTTCAACTGCGTATTTTTACTGCCTCACCCCAACGTAGCTGTAAAACTAGGCCAAAAAGTAATATTAAACATGTAAGTTACCTTAGAACTAACCCTGAACCTAAAATTACCTTCCAATGTAACAAAAATGTCATCCTGAGGCCCCCTCTAATAAATCTGAATCGAAATCCCATATCCAACTGAAAACATTGATGCTAAATTCTAGCCAAACAACTAAATACACAGAATAAATATGATAGATGTTTTAACTGCCAAGGGATTCTTATTTTTGTCCATCCAATCGTGAGATTTGAACAGCTCTGCCACACAGAACAGTTCTGCCTGGCAGGGGAGGGGGCCTGATCTTTCTCTGTTCCAGTTTCACTTTCACTTACAGCTCTTCTTCTGACTCCCATCCTGTGAGTGGACTGTAAAACAAGAAGCAACACAATAATGAGCTCATCTCTCTGCTCTCTTCTATCATCATGTTTCATGCACTGCAGCACACCTGATTAGGTCCTTGTGCTGTTTATCCTTCCCCCGCTGAGCTCTGCTGTACAGTAGACTGCAGGAGGAGCCCAATTCAAGACAAGTTCAGGTCCTTAAATTGTTTGCATTTGAAAAATGTATCTAATCATGCATTATTGATTAGAGCTGCACACTGCTCACTGCTCACTCATTCCTCTGCTATCTGCATGCGTCCCTTCTGAGACCAGACAATGCAGGGAGACGCCCCCCAAAGCATGTGACTGGCAGCCTCAGCTGTGCATGTTTCCTTAGGAGACTGTGTAATGGGGGGTGTGTCTATTCTCTCCATTTAGGTCACAGATTACACTCAGCTCCCTGCTGTATGCTGTGCGACGTGTGATGTCAGATTTCGGCTCCCTGCCTTCTAAAGATCAGAAATGCTGTGTAAATTCTATACTTTGAATGCACGTGGTTGAGAGAAAGTTGCAAATAAACAGCTATAACTCATGTAGGAGGATTTGTTTATTCTCTGTGTATCACTTGAGTTCAGTCATTTCACTGGGTTTACAATCATTTTAACCACTTTACTTGTATACTGTATATATGTGATGGCAAGGCGGCTCTGCTGCACAGAATCACGTACCAAGTACGTGATCCTGCACATCCGGGCCTGGGGTGCACGAACGCGCCTGAAAGTGGGCCACTCCTGCTGTGATTAGACACAGTGGGAGCTAATCGGCCCGCCAATGCTTCAGTACACAGGCAGAACGGCGGTCTGCCCATATAAAAAAAGGCAGATCGCCATTCTGTTAGTACAGGAGGCATTGATCCTGTATCTCTGCTCATCAGAGGCACAGATCCATGCCTTCCTTTAGTACAAGCACCTCCCCCCGGGTCAGGCACACATTTAACCCTTTGGTCAGGCACACATTTAACCCTTTGATCACAACTGATGTTAACAACCCCCCTTCCCAGCCAGTGTAATTAGTACAGTGACAGTGCATATTTCTTTTAGCACTGATCACTGTATTAGTGTCACTGCTCCCCAAAAAGTGTCAGTGTTCCGACTGTCTGCCGCAATATCGCAGTCCCACTAAAAGTTGCTGATCGCTGCCATTACTAGTAAAAAAAAAAAAAATCCCAGTTTGTAGACCCAACAACGTTTGTGCAATCCAATCGATATACGCTTATTGGGATTTTTTTTTACCAAAAATATGTAGAAGAATAAATTTTGGTCTAAATTGATGAAGAAATTTGATTTTTTTTATTGGATATGTTCTATAGCAGAAAGCAAAAATTGTTTTCTTTTTTCAAAATTGTCGGTCTTTTTTTGTTTATAGCGCAAAAATGAAAACCGCAGGGGTGTTCAAATACCACTAAAAGAAAGCTCTATTTGTGGGGGGGGAAGGACATAAGTTTTGTTTAGGTACAGCGTCCCACGACTGGTCAATTGTCAGTTAACCACTTAAGCCCCGGAAGATTTTACCCCCTTCCTGACCAGGGCCTATTTTGCGATTCGGCACTGCGTGAATTTAACGGACAATTGCGCGGTCGTGCAACGCTGTACCTAAACAAATTTGACGTCCTTTTTTTCCCCACAAACAGAGCTTTATTTTGGTGGTATTTGATCACCTGTGCGATTTTTTGATCACGCGCTATGAACAAAAAAAGAGCGTCAATTTTGCAAAAATAACAATATTTTTCACATTTTTTTTATATGAAATTCCCCCAAAAAAAAGTAAAAATCTAAATTTTTTAACATTTTAGGCCAATTTTTTTTTTTTACATAAAAAAAATTTGCAAAAAGCGTATTTTGATTGGTTTGCTCAAAAGTTATCGCGTTTACTAACAAAGCGAAAGATTGTCATTTTTGTTGTTTTTTTTTTTAACGCGTAATGGCGGCGATCTGTGATTTTTTTTTTGCGGGACTGCGACATTGCGGCGCACAGATCGGACCCTTGACTGACATTTTTGACACTTTTGATGTTACCAGTGACATTACTGCAGTAATCTGTGCTATACATATGCACGGTTACTGTAAAAATGACACTGGCAGTGAAGGGGTTAACTTTTTTGGAGAGGGAGGGGTTATGTGTGTCCCTAGGGGCGTGTTTCTAACTGTGATTGGCTGTGGCTTGATGTGTAAGAACAGAGATCAACGGTCCTACATAGTAGAACCGTATGATCACCATTTTTACACAGGGGAGAATGACAGGCGGCTTTGTTTACATTAGCTGCCTGCCTTTCTCCCGGTGTAACCGACGATCGCGAGTGCCCGGCGGACATCGGGTCCGGCAGGCACACGCGCAGGAGAGTCCGTGACGGAGCGGGAGCGCGCCTACGGCGGCGCGCGCTCGCTCCCTAGAGCCTCACAGGCTAGCGACGTAGCCCTACGTCGCTTTGCCTGTGAGGGGCTGACCGCCGCAGTAAATAGTCGTGCGGCGGTCGGCATGCGGTTAAAATAATGCAGTGCCGTATAGAAAAAAAATGGCCTGGTCATGAAGGGGGTAAGCCTTCCGGAGGTCAAGTGGTTAAAGGAAAAAAGTGGGGTAAAAAAGGCTTTAATGAATTCTTTGGTGATTGCCCATATGGAGTAAAAAGATTTTTTTTTTTATATTTTCTTGGAGTTCCCTAAAGAATAAAAATGTATGCTTACTAAAGTAATAATATTCTTGTGGAAATGACTAGTCTTTACAGTGGCTCCATATAAGTGTCACTGCTAAAATATTAGGCATTTCACTGCTTTGGGTAGTCAGGAGCTACTAGGAAGGTTAACTGTCCATTGATTAAAGTACCTCTATTGATGCCATAGGTCTGGGGACTTTGTAGCATCAAAGGAATTCAGCTTCAATAGATCTGTGCTCATTGAAGTAGAAAGTATATTATTAATGTCACAGAGGTAATGCCATTTTTTTTCCTTTAGATCTCTTCAGGCTGGCCCAATACCTATAAAAAAAATGAAGTGAAATATTGTAATAGACAAAGGAGTAAAATAAGTCTGTTTAAAGTGGACTTATCCCTGGATCAGCAATTAAAACATATGCAGATGGGTGTTACTGTCAAACATGCCCTTTTGCATTTGAACGAACACTGCTAAAACTTTACCTGCAATGAAAACACATCTCAATAGGATAAAGATGAGTCTCTGTTCTCTGCCACATCCAAATTCAATATATACACAAAATTTGCAGAACCCCAGTTCTGCCTACCTGGGCGGACTTTACTGGCGATGTATTGAGACCAAAATAGAATAATATAAATTTATAAATTGTAATCACATAGTATAAAAAGAACCTTCTTTTTATACTATGTGAATAAAATTTATAAATTTATATTATTCTATTTTGGTCTCAATACATCGCCAGTAAAGTCCGCCCAGGTAGGCAGAACTGGGGTTCTGCAAATTTTGTGTATACATCTCAATAGGACTTGCTGCATGCAAAGAACGGCAAAAGAAGCACGTCTATCTCTGCTGTAGTTTCACTTTCATTTACACAGAGTTGTATAAAGTACTCGAAACCCATACTTGAGTAAAAGTACAAGTGCTCGATCAAAAAGTGACTTGAGTAGAAGTGGAAGTGCTCGATCAAAAAGTGACTTGAGTAGAAGTACTAAAGTATTCAACATTTTTTGTACTTAAGTATTGCAAGTAGTTTTTTTAAAAATGTTGCTACTCAAGTACTGAAAGTAAAAGTACCAGTAGTTTTGAAAAAAAAATTGCTACTCAAGTACTGAAAGTAAAAGTAAAAGTACTGTGTTATGTAGTTATTAAAGAAAGAAGTCAAAAAATTGAACATCATATTGTTTTTTATTATTTCAAATGCAGCTTTTATTTATACATACAGTAGCATTTATTTTGGTATGCGCTGATAATACACATGTTTTGAGCTTCATGAAACCTGCCATCTACTGTTCTGGCAGTGGTAATTTTTATAATTGTAACGAGTAACTATGCAGCACAAAATAAAAATATCAGAGTAGAAGTATTGAAATCATCGACAAAATGTAGTGAAGTACAAGTGGAAGTAGGAGAAAAAAATTCTACTCCAGGAAAGTACAGATACCGCCTTTCGGTACTTAAGTACAGTAGTGAAGTAGTTCTACTTAGTTACTATACATCTCTGTATTTACAGGTATCTTTCTGACTTCCAACCTGTGACTGACCTGTGAAACAAGAAATAGCATGCTGATTAGATCATCTTTCAATCACTTTTCTCCTAATAAAAAAATACTTCTTGCATTGCAGTACTCTGGATTAGGTCCTTGTGCTATTTATCCCTCTTGCCGCATTCCTGTAACTCAAAGATGTAAATGGGCCCTATGTGATGTAGTCCCGGATTGAGCGGGACACAGACTTGTATAAAGTACTCAAAATTTCTACTTGAGTAAAAGTACAAGTGCTCGATCAAAAAGTGACTTGAGTAGAAGTGGAAGTGCTCGCAGAAAAAGTTACTTAAGTAGAAGTACTAAAGTATTCAACATTTTTTTTTTTTTAAGTATTGCAAGTAGTTTTTTCAAAAAATTTGCTACTTAAGTACTAAAAGTAAAAAGTACCAGTAGTTTTGAAAAAAAATTTCTACTCAAGTACTGAAAGTAGAAGTACAAGTACTGTGTTATGTAGTTATTAAAGAAAGAAGTCAAAAGTTTGAACATCATATTGTTTTTTATTATTTCAAATGATTTATTCAAACGATTAACCTAAAGGACAATCACAATTCCTTAGGCTGTAACTTTTTGTAAACAAAAAACAGATAAAGTCCCTCCCTTCCCCTTTTAAAGCATCCACCTTTTAAAGCCAGGGGTGGTCTCCTTCCTGAGCTTCCTCACTCTCACAGCCAGGCAGATCACTTGAAGTTGAAGGGCCAGGGGTCGAAGGTGGTGTTTTTGGTTCGTCCATCTTTTCAGCTGATCAAAAGGCAGAACAGGAGCATGCGCAGTCTTCTTAATCGCGGTTTGATTTGCTCAATTGATGATGATGTGCCAGGCCAGCTTCATCAAACCTACAACGCTTAAAGTGAAAAATGCATCAAAAACTACTAACAAAGTGGCTGTGCTAAAAATGCTAATAAAGTGCCTGCAATTATATATATTCTTTTTGTATTCAAAATCATCGCCCACAGTATCAAAAATAAAGTGACATGTCTGTGCTAAATGCAGTGCAAATTATTCCCACAATGTAAATGTAATTCATATAAAATATATATGACAATACCACAATAAAATAAGTTGTGATTGTGAATAAGTTAGGTGCAAGTTTAAGTGTGTAAACTAAACTTTATAAGGAAAAGTCCATAACTGAATTCCAGTGTGCAATCTAAGAAGTGCTGTCACTTGCTGTCAGATGCTTCCACCTTTCTTCTGTGATCTGCTCAAGTAAAGTGGTGGACTGGATAGCCTCTCTCTCTGCCTCTCACCTTCGTAGCACTGGCACTGCACTGGTTCAAAAAGCTGTCTATATTATTTTCATTATAAGAACTTGTCAGAACATGCTTCCACCACCTGTCCTTCACACTAGTAGTGCTCATTTGCTTTGCTCAAGTCAAGTGCCACTGCCAATGGCCACTGCAGTGCAGGCACAGCCGCACAGGCAGAGGCAGGCCGCAGGAAGCACAGGCACCACCACAACACAACACTTATGGTCCATGGACCATGGATGGTCGGATAATCATCATAGCCGTCAGTCTCACTCTTCTTGGTTCAAAAAAGCCACCCATGACCCGTGTGTATATAATATATTAATATTTTATATTGATTATTTGATTCTCAAATGGCACATTTGCCATGGCAAGGATTAGGCCCTCTCCACGGTCCACCTCACTCACCTCATAGAGAAGAAGATGAGATAACGAAGAAAATGCTCCGAGTCCCGCCGCCCGTGTCACAACTCCTCTCAGTAAGGGCCCTAAGGGGTGGAGTCTGAGTGACACACAACACGTTTAGAGGCGGAGACCTCGAGCGGGAAGACGGCAGCACGGCTCCTCCAGTGCGGTCTTAACTTGATGATCATGACAGTGATTCCGCGGGCCGCGGCGCGAGCGAGGCTGTGGGGTTGATTGAATTGAGTTGTGCTGCCTACTGCTACACGCTACCTACTACTAAATTGTGAGTCAGTATATTTTATTTCATTTTTATATATAAAAGCGGTATTGTTGAGCACTACTAGCCACTAGATCTCCTGGCTGTCACTTTGTCACATGTTGGGGAATCACAGCGGCTCGGCTCCAGAAGTGGCGGGTGTCCCCGTCATCCTGCCAGGGCCGCCAAGAAGTTCATCACCTAAGTTATTAAAGCGGAGTTCCGGGCACAGAAATTATTTTTTGCTGAACATACCCCCGGGACAGTCAGGGCTAGCACATTCCACAATGGCTAGCCTCTGATCTGTCCCGGTTCGCACTTACCTTTTAGAAGAAATACTTACTTAGAAAATTTCTTCCACAGCGTTTCCATCTCTGTTGTGGGCAGCTGAAGCCGGCGCGGTCCTCTTCTCTGTCTTCTTCCGCGTCTTCGTGTCCCAGAATGCACTGCACCGGCCCCTCTCGTCACTTCCGGTGCGGCGCCGCATTCCTAAACAGCTTCTGGGCATGCCCAGAAGCTGTTTAGCAGGGGAATGCGGCGTCGCCCGGAAATGACGAGCGGGGCCGGTGCCGTCGCATTGATTCCTGGGAGCTATGACGTTTAGCTCCCAGGAATCATCGCGAGGCAGGAAGTGACGGGGTGAGCCGCGGCTCCGAGGGAGGAAGCAGTCAGAGGTGAGTATTTACGATCTTCAATATAAAGGTGAGTAAACAAAAAAAATAAAAATAACTATCCAATTCCTTTTCAGGTGAGCTCTACCTAGCGGAGGGGCACAAAAAAAAAAAATCGTTTTTGTGCCCGGAACTCCGCTTTAATATATTATGAGGAGAGGACCTATGAGATTGAGAATTGAAATAATTTAATATATACGGCTTTTTGAACCAGTGCAGTCAGTGCCAGTGCCACCCAGACGCTATCCACCAGTGCCACCACCATTAAGTGTGTTGGTCGGTCACTCGAGCACTGAAGGAGGTGGAAGCATCTGACAAGTGAAGTGACACTTTAGATTTGCACACTGGAATTCATTTATGGACTTTTCGTTATAGATAGGTTTACACACTTCAACTTGTTGCACGCACCTGACCTAACTTATTTCATAACTTATTTTATTGTGATTTATTGTCATATTTTATATGAATTGAATTTACTGTTACATTGTGGGAATAATTATTTTCACTGCATTTAGGCTTTAGCACATTCATGTCACTTTATTTTTGATACTGTGTGGAGTGTGGGCAGGGCACTGGGGGCAACGATGATATATCGATTGCACAGGCACTTTATTCGCACAGCCAAGTTGTGTTTGCTAGTAGTTTCTTGATGCACTTTAAGCGCTGTAGCACAATTTATTTGTTTGTTTCATATTTTCTTTTTATTGGAAAGATTTGGTATAGCAGCTTTTATTATACACAGCCTTTATTTTCGTATGCGCTGATTTACAAATGACATTATACACATTTTTTTGCGCTTTATGCAACCTGCCATCTACTGTCCTGGCAGTGGTAATTTTTTTAAAAGTAAAGTGTAACTATGCAGCACAAAAAAAAAAATACTTGAGTAGAAGTATCGAAATCATCAAAAAAATGTAGTGAAGTAAAAGTAGAAGTAGGAGAAAAAAATTCTACTCTAGGAAAGTACAGATACCGCATTTCGGTACTTAAGTACAGTACTTAAGTAGTTCTACTTCGTTACTATACATCTCTGGCGGGACATTCCCGCATTTTCACTTTTGTCCCGCAGTCCTGGTGTACAAGGGCTTAGTCTCGCATTACTCCATTATTTGCTAACAGCCGAGCAGGACCTGCATGAGTGTGAACATCAAGCAAAGCCAGGGATTGGCGGGCAAGCCGGCGGGTGTACGACCACAATGAGAGAAAGTGCAGCTGTTAGATCCAACTTGTTAAGCTGGGGGTGGGTGGGGCCAATATGTGTATTTGTCAAGCAGGACCAATTGTCTTTGCTGCATGTACACCCACAGCGGTGTATAATAAACCTCAATTAGACACCACTGTGGGTGCACATGCAGTAGTTACAATTGGTCCAAAGTACCCCCAGCAGTGTTGTGTCCCATATTAATGTGTGTTAAGTTAAAGTATAACTAAAGGCAATTTTTTATATTTTATCCTTGGATAGAGTGGAGGGGGATTAGAACACCTGTCTGATTTTTATTGCTGCCTGTTCACACTGGGGCGACCCCACTTGCCGGGGCGACCTGTGAAGTCGCGGTGCGCAGCTCGCACCGCGACCTCGGAGCGGCCGGCACGGACTTCATATCATTGAAGTCAATGCAGGTCGCTCCAGGTCACCCCAAAGAAGCTCAGGACCCTTTTTCTAAGTCGGAACGACTTGTGTCGCTCCTATTAGAAGGGGTCCTGTGCTACTCTATGGCCACTGCCCTACATACACCAAAATCTCCCTTACTGATACCGTCCACTGCTCTACTTACACCGTCCACCGATTTACTGACATCGTCCACCGCTCTACTGACACCGTCTACCGCTCTACTGACACTGTCTACCGATCTACTGACACCGTCCACTGCTCTACTGACACCGTCCACCGCTCTACTGACACCAACCTCTCCCCTAATGACACTGTCCACTGCCCTACTGACACCATCCACTCCCTTACTGATACCGTCCACTGCTCTACTGACACCGTCCACCGCTCTACTGACACCGTCTACCGCTCTACTGACACCGTCTACTGCTCTACTGACACCGTCCACCGCTCTACTTACACCGCCCATCGTTCTACTGACACCGTCTGCCGCTCTACTGACACCGTCTGACGCTCTACTGACACCCTCCACCGCTCTACTGACACCGTCCACCGCTCTACTGACACCGTCTACTGCTCTACTGACACCGTCCACCGCTCTACTGACACCGTCCACCGCTCTACTGACACCGTCCACCACTCTATTGACACTGTCCACCGCTCTACTGACACCGTCCACTGCTCTACTGACATCGTCCACCGCTCTACTGACACCGTCCACCGCTCTACTGACACCGTCCACCGCTCTGTTGACACTGTCCACTGCTCTACTGACACCGTCCACTGCCCTACTGACACCAACCCTTACCCTAATGACACTGTCCACTGCCCTACCGACACCATCCACTGCCCTACATACACCAAACTCCCTTACTGACACCGTCCACTGGATTACTGGAACCATGTCCTGTGGTCTGATGAGACCAAGATAAACGTATTTGGTTCAGATAGTGTCAAGCGTTTGTGGGGGCAACCAAGTGGTGGCAACCAATAAAATATCTACAAAAATGTGAGGAGTGTGCTCACTCTTGTGAGATACTGTATATATATATATACACACACACACATATATATATATATATATATATATATATATATTGTATCACTTAGCAAGCAAACATTTGATGATAGAACGAAGCTCTGTAAATTAGTAGATTTCCTTCTTCCGCTGCACAGACAAAAGGAAAGCAGATCTGTTTTTAAATAAAGAGAGATAATGAAATTAGTTGCTGTAGACTTGTAATAATTTGCCAAGCACAGGACAGCAAATCTGCACTGAAAAGGTTTGTCTTCGTACGCCGTGCAGAAGTTCGGACGTCACAGGACCTCGTTATGTTATATACACAGGAGAATATACACTGTGACGTAAATCCCTGAGGATTTTTATCATGCAAGAAAAAAGACTTGAGCTAAAAGTCTGCTGATACTAGTGGCATAGCTCCAATCTGTCCCTGATTTTGAGGGACTGTCACTGATTTGCAATAAAGTCCCTCTATCCCTTTTTCCTCCTCGTTTGTCCCTCAATTTGTTCTGATCTATATACTTGTATATAAAATGCACTTTTTATCCTTCAAAAAGTGCTCAACGGTGCCATAGGTGTGCGGAGCCTATTGCATTAGGGTGTGCACCTCAAAGTTCAACTTCAAACACACATGCCTTTCTCTGCAGCCTCAGCTGCACTGGACAGTGAATGACAGGTCCCCAGGCCCTGTGAAGCCACAGTCACATAGATAGTCTGGTTGAAAAAAAAGACACAAGTTCATCCAGTTCAACTAAATGAATAGGTAGGGGGAATCGGCACTGCATAGAGTGATTAGGATGTGCCCAGGCACACCCACTGCGCATTCCTATGCACGGCGCTAGATCTTTCATCCTAATTCTAAATTGCTGCATTTGTAAATTTCAGAAGCCAATATAAAGGAATAGCAGTGGAAAAAAAATGGCTTTAACTATTACTTTTTTTGGCATAAGTCTCCTTTAAGGGAGGTGTGGCAGGGGGTGTGTCCTATGCCTTCATACTTTTGCTTATAGGTGTCCCTCGTTACCATCTCAAAAAGTTGGGTGGTGTGCTAGTGAGGATGTGGGCTTTACACAGCAAAGGTGACATTTGAATGGCCAGGCCACACAGCACACAATGTTTAAATTCCTCAAGTGCAAAAATAATTGTACCCCGTCTTTGGGGGGGGGGGGGGGGGGTTTAAAGCTGAAGTATGAATTTTATTGCAAAGTTAGATTGGTCCACCAAGGATCAATTTAAGTATTCATATCTCATACCTGAGAAATTCCTGTGGAAGTGGAAAATCAATGTAGTAGTTGTGTTACTACAGTTCAGTGGTAGCCGTGGTCTTCCATGTCAGATGCTGAGAGGCTACCCATCTGCATGGTAACCGCACAAGGTCACTCTCTCCATTCACGGAACACAATGGGGTTGATTTACTAAAGGCAAAGAGACTGTGCACTCTGCAAGAACAGTTGCTCCAGAGCTTAGTAAATGACTTCCATCATCCAATCATGTGCATGTGTAGCACCCTCCTAGGCAGATGCTAGGAAAAAGCATCTATTGCTCCTTCTGTTTATCAGGGAAGCCTAATCTATTAGGTTGCCTGTCACATGTTTCCAGGTGTGACTCACTGGGTCTGAGAGAGTGTCCTCACTGCATCCAATGAGGGAGTTTGTTGGTCAGTGGAGGAAACCCAGCCAGTGACACATTGGCTTTTGTGGGAGTCCCAGTGGGAGGGCATTCTTGCAATGCATCCTGGGATTGCTCAAAAACCCGGGGGGACATGTGACAGGGTGTCTTTGGCGGGAAGCAGAGTCCCAGGAGGAGGTGGACATCTGTCTGTCCTCCTGCAGTGTGTAAGGAAGGTGGTCTTAGGCAGTTGGTCTAGTGAGCAAGGTGTGGAGCTGATCTGCAGAAGATCCAGTGGAGCTGACAGTGGAGCGGCTGGCAGAGTCCCTCGGGAAAAAAAGTGTCTGTGAGTACCAGGAGATTTGCCAAAGGGTCTGCCCAGGAAGGGGGACCACTCCAGTGAAGTCAGGGGATCAAGGAGCTAGCTCACACAAAGAGTGTTACAGTAAAGGGGGCGCCATGCAGAACCCTGAAGAATACAGACAAAGGGGGTGCCAGGAAGGGCCCTGAAGCTTGTTCTACAGTACAATGCAGCTTATCTAATACAGTTCATTAACAGGGGAGGCTCGTCCATTGAGGACGAAGGAGCGCCGCCCCCCCCCCCCCAACCCATGCATCCGTTCCCCTAAACTACAGTACATGCAGGGCGCCAGACGCATGGATTCCAATAGGGGATTTTTTTTTTGAAGCACATGATTAGAGCCAGAGGCTCTAATAGGCTTCTGAAAAGGGTGGGCTCGGGGGGCAGAGCACTGCGCGCCGAGCCCACCCAGTTGTGTGACCATAGCGAATGAATATTCGCTATTTTCACACTGACTCTCCTCCCAGCCGATCAGGAAGAGAGTTGTGAGACCCCTTTCCTGATTGGTTGAAAAGAGAAGCGATCTTACTGGCCAGTGGCCAGGAAGAGGCAGAAGACACACGGTGGCTAGAGGAGGACAGCGGCTCAGCCATCCAGCACTCCCTGGCACCCAACAGGAGGAAGGAGGTGAGGAGGTAAGTTGGCAGAGAGGGGAGGGGGGGGGGGAGGAGGAGGAATGTGTCACCTGACTGACTGACTGACCTGACAGACCGGGGGGGGGGGGGCGCATTGGTTTGCCGCCCCCCCTCCCCCGAATTACCAAGCACCGGCCGCAACTGTTCATTAATGTCTTCTTTGCTGCAACTGACAAGGTGAAGCAGCGGCCTTGCTACATTTAGTCGTCCCAGCAAATTGTGCATAGTTTATTCAAGTTGGAATATCCCACTCGTTCCCTTCTCCTATCCAAGTTCTCAATAAAACCACAAAAAACAAAACTTCTAGACTGTTTGAAAATGCTAAACTGTGATGTTGTTGCTATGGGTAACCCAGGGGAATCCGTAACCAGCAGCTCCCAAGGGAGTAGTGCTACACATGCAAAAAGGCTGTTTTTTTTTTTTATTTTCCTTACACGTGATTGGGTATTCTTTGCAAAGTGAACCTTTATCTCATTTACTAAGCTCTGGAGCAATTGCACTTGCAGAATGCAACTGCACTTTGTAAGGTTTACAGTCTATTTTCCTTTTATTAAATCAACCCCATGTATTTTTTAATTGAATGCAAGGCGTTCTCTGATTGGACTAGGTGGACATTGTGACCGCCCTTCTTCTCCACCTCATCCAGTCAGATAATGCCTTAAATTCATAGAAAATAAAACAAGGCGTTCTGTAAATGGCTCATTGGCTCCTGCTGCTGTCAATCACAGCGAGTGAGCCAAGGAGGAAAGGGCGGGGGGCAGGACCAAGCCACTGCCTTTATGTGTCTTACTGACACATAGAGCAGCCACTCGGGAACGATATGCCAGTACTCTGTTGGCTTTGCTTGCAGCAGCTTGACATTGCATGCCATTGCTGAGCTTGTCATCTACTAGGACCCCCAGGTCCTTTTCCATCCTAGATTCCCCCAGAGGTTCTCCCCCTAGCCGGTAACTTGTGTTCGTATTTCTGGCACCCGAATGCATTACCTTACATTTGCCAACATTAAACCTCATTTACCGTATAGATGCCCACCCCATTATTTTGTTCAGGTCATCTTGTAAGATTTCCACATCCTGCGCAGAAGTTATTGCCCTGCTTAATTTAGTTGTCCTGTGGACAGATTCTCCCACCTGATCTGTGGATCTCTGCAGTTCCTCCAGAATTACCATGGGCCTCTTGGCTGCTTCTCTGATAAATGCTCTCTTTGCTTGGCCTGTCAGTTTAGGTGGACGGCCATGTCTTGGTAGGTTTGCAGTTGTGCCATTCTCTTTCCATTTTCGGATGATGGATTGATCAGTGCTCCATGAGATGTTCAAAGCTTGGGATATTTTTTTTTATAACCTAAACCTGCTTTAAACTTCTCCTCAACTTTATCCCTGACCTGTCTGGTCTGTTCCTTGGCCTTCATGATACTGTTTGTTCACCAAGGTTCTCTAACAAACCTCTGAGGGCTTCACAGAACAGCTGTATTTATACTGAGATTAAGGCTCCATTCACACATCTTTTTTAGGCTTTTTGTTTTGGCTTTTTTCAGGCGTTTTTTCTGTCTTTTTTCAGGCGTTTTTTGCAGGTGTTTGGAGGCAGGCATTGACATCTAACAAAAACGCTGGTAAGCAGCCAAAAAAGAAGCTTGTGTACTTTTTTGAGCTTCAGGCGTTTTGCTTAAGGAGATAAAAATGCTCAGAGGGCCATTGAAATGAATGGGATTTTGCTTGGTGGGCGTTTTGAGACATTAGAGATAAGCGTTTTACAAGCTGAAATACGCTCAGGTGTGAACAGGGCTTCAACTGCACACAGGTGGACACCATCTACTAATTAGATGACTTCCGAAGGTAATTGGTTTTACTAGATTTTAGTTAGGGGTATCAGAGTAAAGCCCCATACACACGATAACATTATTGAACGATCTGTCGTCCGTTTTTTGTGGCATGCTAGTCTGATGTGGAAAGTGAAGAGGTTATTTTCATACAAATTTTCCCGTACGACAGAATTCTACTTCAGAAGTGATGTCATGTGTTGGATTGCTTTGTATGTGTTCTTTCGTCTCTGAGCATGCCTAGTCTTGCTCTTAAGATTTTTTTTCCTGTCAAAATCTGTACTAATGAGACGAAAATCGGACGTTGTTTTGACGGACGACAAAAATTATATAGCCTGCACATCAGGATTTTGTCAGCCGAAAAGTCGGTGTCGGCTGTCGAAAGCACCATTCTAACAATCCGAAAATCGGCAGCTCAGTCATCGGACGAATTTTCCCTACAGATTTTCTTATCGTGTGTATGGGCCTTAAAGGTGGATACACACTATGCAACTTTTGTTGTTAGATTTCCTTTAGATTAACCTTTTCTATGTAGTGCAGGGGCCTGCCTGGCTGCATACAAATTGAAAGTGTTTAGGTTTGACCTCATATTATATGGTTTTGGTAAATCTAAAGAAAGAAAATTGTATAGTGTGTATCCAGCTTAAGGCCCCTTTCACACTTGTGCGAACAAAAAGTTGCGCGATTCTGCTGTGATTTATTTTGCCGCCATCTTGCCACGATTTGAAGCAATGCCTGTGTAATCTTGAGATCTATTGGCCTTCAATTGCATCAAAGTCGGACCAAAGTAGTGCAGGGACTACTTTGAAGTTGTTGCGACTTGAAGTCGCACAGATATGAATGGCACTCAATGGAAATCATGGAGTACGACTTGTCATGCGACTTTCCAATCCCAAGTGGCAGGACAGGTTGCACAAGTGTGAAAGGGGCCTAAAAGGGGCTGAATACAAATGCACACCACACTTTTCAGATATTTATTTGTAAAAAATTGGAAATCATTTGCCTTCCACTTCTTAATTATGTGCCACTTTGTGTCGGTCTATCACATAAAATCCCAATAAAATACATTTTACGTTTTTGGTTGTAACACGATGTGGAAAATGTCAAGGAGTATGAATCCTTTTTCAAGGCACTGTATATGTATGGTGGGAAGTGCATATTACGGTCTCTGCATCCTAGTCCCAGTGCTTTAATAAGACAGTGCTGGCCATCTGACGTCATGGGAGAGGAAGCAAGACACAAGCAATCATCAATCCCGCACATGAACTGTCATGAAAACCTGGGATTGTCAGGGGTTTCAGATGCTGTTGCTAAGAGAATGTCCGCTATGTTTAATCTATCTATACAAAGCGAGTTCCTGCGTCCGCTCCTTTGTTTGAGAAATGTTATCAACCGTTTACTTAAAGAAGAACTATGCGTCTGCTCTGGGCCGCCCTGTGTTTTTCATTTCTGAAACAAAGAATTCTGGAGAGAAAAATGTTTAAAAAAAATGTAATTCTCCTGCAGTGCACACCGCTGTAATAAACCCTCTGTTATCAGTTAAAACAGAGGGGTCAAACTCCATTTCATCGCGGGCCACATCAGCATTATGGTTGCCCTCAAAGGGCCAGTTATATCTGTAAGATTGGATATCCAGAGCACGCTACGCCCCCTTACACCCTTACATGAGATGTCAAGAGCCCTCCCACCATCAGAAGTCAAGAGTCACCCAATCCTTCCTTACATCACAATGCACCCCCTTACCTTGTGCTGCTGCCAGGAAGAAGATGCGGGTGGATCTGAAAGAAGTGCAGGGTCTGGGGGAGACCCAGAGGAGGGCTGGAGTCCGCTTCCAGAGTCTGCTGAATGCTGAGACCAGGGGGGGCAGAGGCAAGGTGGTGTTGCGGCTGCACAGAGAGTGCAGGATCTGTAGGAGGAGTTCTGCCCTCCTCTCTGCTGTGGACTTCTGGGAAAGGGGAGGGGGGGGTGGGCAAAGAAGAGCCTTTCTGCAGCTGCAGGATCTGGCAAAGGAGTTCTGTTCTCTCTTCTGCCGACCACAGAGCCAAGGTGGGGGCAGAGACAAGGGGGGTGCCGCAGCTCCAGGAGAGGTACGAGGGCCACATAAAATGGCCTGGGGGGCCGCATTTGGCCCGCGGGCCTTGTGTTTGACACCTGTGAGTTAAAACATAAAAATACTCAGGTATTTAAATGCCCAACTGATATTTTGTAATTTGTACTTAATATACAGTCAGACTGTATTAGGGGCTGACTGGCAATTTTTGGCCCAGGGGGCAGCGACTCGGCTCTCCTCCCACTCTCCCTCTTCCCGGCCTCCTCCTGATCCCCATTCCAGGCTGAAGCTCCGCTCCAGGTACTCTCTACTCACAGGCCAAAACCAGGTTCCTGACCTGGCCAGCAGGGGGCAGTTGGGGGGGAGCTGGGACAGCTGGGTTGGGGCTCCAGTGGGCCATGGAACCGGCCTCTGCTCAGAGTGGATTGTTGAATTGGACCCCAGTGGATTTGGTCAGATCACCATTGGCCGTCCATGGAGTGCATTAAAGGGGACCCTGTGCCCAGGAGCAGCGTGAGAACCAGCTATACTGCTTCAAGCCCTGGAGAGAGGAATCCCACCTGTTACAAGCCTGTATGATCCCCCTACCGTAAGGTTAGAGGGGATCCAACATATCTGGTGAGCCTCCTGATAAACCCCCTTGAGCACCGTGGTGACCCCTTATGAACATTTTTATCACCGTCTTCCCTCTCGTTTTTGTTTGGATTATTAACATTTGGGAATTTTGGACTTACCTTTTTTTCTATATGTATGGTTTATATCCCATATAGATTAACCAATAGTGGACATTATTCAAACATCTGTTATTTCAATCTTTATTTATCTATACCTTTATTGGCTGGTTGTAATACTTTGGTATAATTGTACTTAGTTGGTTGTTCGTACAATCCTTGAGGTGTCATCATATACACATATTTATTATATTTATAGATCATTGCAAGCGCATTAAACGTGGGAGGTTATTCCTCTTTTCTTTGCATACAGTTTACACCATCCATGCAGGGGAGGGGGGGTGTGTCCTGCGCTCGGTCCTCTGTCCTTTTCTTCAACCCGCACTCAG